>NC_056739.1:249494554-249699554 GCF_019279795.1 Protopterus annectens | reverse complement strand
GTGATCTCAGAGTTGGTATATTTAGTTAGGGGGTGTGTTGGGGGCATAGCCCCCACAACGGGGGTGTGAGGCCCCCCAATTAATTAGGGTTTGAAAGTTTATTTTAGTGTTCGATGGCCAAGCAAATTTTTTCCCTATGAAAAAATTCACGGAAGTGGCTATTTGCAGTTTTAAGCTTTCACTGTTTAGCTGTCGACATGTAGGTGGTCGACAAGCTAAACTTTCAATTTTATAATATAGACCCATTATCTTTAATGCACTGCTGGCATATTTTCCTGTGGTGTCTCACTCATGGATCACAAGATATGCTGGTAACTGCAAAACTGGGAGTAGTATTACTTCAGATTAAGTTATGATTCAACATTAATAATAGCCCTTTATAAGGGTAAGCAACACTAGTATTAATTTTGATATACAAAAATATAAATATGCCTTAAAAGTGGACAGTAAATTTAGTAGAAAAGTAAGTTTTAAATGGAATAGATCTAGAATCTGATGAAAGAATTATTCACTTAGGAATAGAGATGCAAACCATATTACATCATTTAGAGAATATTTATACCATTATAAATAAGACTGTAAGAGCTCTAGATGTTTTTTTCAAAGGTATGTCTAGAAGAGATCCAAAAATCTTCATGGCTGCATTTGTTGTACTTATCAGATCAATGCAGGAGTACAAATCAGGATTTTGTATATGCAATAAAAATGGAGTTTCTTTACTGGAAAATGTTCAGCAAGGATTCATTTAAGTATATTATTTCTTTACAAGGGTTATATGAAGAAAGACTGCAGTAAGGTCACCTTTTTCATATTACATATAGACTGATAATGCTAAAATGTGTATGCCACAGAATACTTAATGGCACTGAACACCAAGTTATGTATTGTGTAAATATGCTTAACATAAATAGAAGATATATCAGTGAAGATGAGTATATCCCAAAATAAATCCACTAAAGGGATTCATACATTACACAAGTTATTCCAAGGTTATGGAATAAGTAACCTGAAATATTAAATTAGTTAAAGCAATCACTGAATTTAAATTTAAACATGACTCCATAGATAAGTATTTTCATTATGTGATATGATGGAATCAGCATTCCTCAACAACCAATTGTCCTGAATGTGGGAAAAAGTATTTTATGAATTTAGTTTACCTTCTGCATTTTCCTTCTGAAAAACAGTTATATTTTCCCAGCTTTTCCCAATGTTTATATAATATTTGAGACAGAAGAGCCTTTTATCTTTGTGGACCTGGTTACCAGCTTATTTAATATTTAAAATATACACCAACACTTATGAGTGGAACTCTGTGCGTCTGAGCACAAGCATCTCCTGCCTTCTGCAGTAGTCTACGCAATTATTGTCATGTTCTGGTCATGCTGAAAGAGAAAATGTACATTAGAGAACAGTGACAAGTATAAGCAATGATTATTTATTTATTTATTTGTTTGTTTGTTTACCAGGATGATCCAGCTGGGCCAGAAGTGCCCATTTCCAGTGGAGTCCCGGAGAGAAAAGCTTCACATACAAGACAGAATTTACATTAATAAAGACATTTAGTACATATTATTGGCAGCTTATACAAATGGTGAAAAAAAAACAGTACATAAGTAATCCTTTTCAAGTCAAAGATATTATACAAGCAATACAGAGTATATACATGAGAACATTCCATATGAGTAGTTTTCAGCTAGCAAAATTTATATAGGACACTTCATGCAGTGGGTGCAAAGCAGATATAGGAATTAATCAGAGACTAGGTGCTTAAACTTTTCACACATTTAGGAGGTGCAATAGCTGAGCTATAGGCTATATGAGTCCTGTTGCAGATATAAGTGGTGGTATGATATTAAGGTAGGCTGCAAGAGTACCTGAATGTCTCACCTGGTTCAATGGTAGGTCTATAAGGGTTAGGAAGAGAAGGAAGCAGACAGGATGGAGAGCAGGATTAAATAAAAAGACAGGTGTATGTGAAAGGAGGACGCCAGAGTAGTAGAGTGAAGGTGAGAATATTTGTTATGGTTGAAGTTAGGTTATATGAGATGCGGTGTTAGCACATGTGCACAGCCAAGATGAGGAGAGGTATTGTTTCAGAGATGTCTTGAAGAGGGTTACTGAGCGGGTGCATCTAAGTGTTGGGGGGAGGGAGTTCCAAAGTTTTGCTATGGTAAAGGAGTTAAACATCTGGCCAGCTGAAAGTTTTTTTTCTACATTTATGAGCAGTTGGTTGTTGGATCAGAGTGGTCTGTTAGGATGGCATAAAGTAAGTGTAGAAGACAGAGCAGGGCACATGGATGGATTATGAATGAGTTCGTGAGCTGTAGTTAGTTGGATAAAGGTGAGATAGTTGAAGAGTTCAAGCCATTTTAGGTTGCATAATGATAAGCAGTGGTGGGATGAGTAGGAGGCATTAGTTACAAACTTAGCAATTTTGTTGTAGCATGAGTCTAGTTTGGAATTTAGAGAGTACTGAATGTTGGTGAGGAGGGAGGCACTGTATAAAAAAGAGGGTAAAAGAAAAGAAGAGGCAAGGGAAAGTTGGGCTGATGCACTGAGTAGATGATTGTGTTGGTAGAGAGTGACAAGCTTTTGATGTGTCTTTTTGACATTGGACTGGATGTGCAGGTCGAATGTAAGGTTTTTGTCTATGATGACACCTAGGAGTTTTGTGCTAGGTACAATGTCAATGGTGGTACCATTTAGGGATTGAATGGTGAAGTTCTCTTTTTGTAAGGGTATGGAATTTTTGGGGGCAAAGATTACTAGTTTGGTTTTGTTACTGTTCAGGGCAAGATGATTATTAGACATCCAAATTTCGGTGGAGGTGAAGGCATTTTGTGTGAGTTGGTGTAGTTCTAAGGAGCTGTTTGCAGTGCAGATGATAGTGGCTTCATCTATGTACTGGATGACTGAGCCTTGAGAGAGTGTGGTGTGGAAGTTATTGATAAATATGCTAAACAGAAGTGGACCTAAAATAGAGCCTTGAGGCACACCAGTGGTAGTGTTTAGGAAAGGGGAGTAAGAGTTCTGCCATTTAGTTGATTGTTGCCTGTTAGTGAGGTAATTAGTGAACCAGTTTAGAGAGTTTAGAATTTGAGGTGAGGTACCTATGTTAGAAAGTTTTGTTAGGAGAGAGTGGGATATAGTATTGAAAGGTTTAGAAAGATCAAGATATAGTGGAGATACGATTTTACCAGCATCACGGGCTTGGTTGACAGTGTCCATGAAGAATATGAGGGCAGTGGTGGTACTAGGTCCTGGCTTAAATCCATGTTGGGTGGGGGGGTGTGGTTGTGAATAAGATGGAAAAGAAGTTCAGAATGAATACATTTTTCCAGAATCTTAGAGATGGGTGATAGTATAGCAATGGGGCAAAAGTTGGTGGTGTCTATGTTGCCCCCCCCTTGTGTAGAGGGAGGATATAAGCGTTTTTCCAGATGATGGGCATATAGGATTCTTGGACAGATCTTTTGAGAAGTATGCTGATAGGGTAAGTGATTGAGTTGGCTGAGATTTGCAGGTATAATGTCAGGGGCATTTGTGCATGGTTTGAGTTTTAGAAGCAAATTTTTAATAGACGAGGTGGGTACAGGTGAGTAATGTTGGGAATAGGGAGTGTACTGGTGTTAGCTGTGGAGGGGTCTATGGTGGACAAGTTGGTCTTGGGAAAGGTAGCAGTTAGATTGGCTATAGCATCTATGAAATAGGAGTTGAAGGTTGCAACAATTTCAATGGGTGTTTTATTTGGGTCTGGGCAAGGATTATTACTAGAGCCTGGATTTAATAAAGAGTTGAGAGAGCTCCAGAATTTCTTTGGGTTTTGCTTGTGTGTATTTTGTAATGTAAGGTAGTGTTCTTTTTTGTTTTGTAGTACTAGGTGCTTAACCTGGTTTTGGAGCTGTTTGTATTGGGTGAGGTCAGATGGGTTTTTGTTTTTTTGCCAGATTTTCCATAATTTGTCCCAGCATTTCATGAGATCCTTAGTGGATCTTGTTAGCCAACTTGCATTGTTGGTCTTTACTCTCTTTTGTGTAAGAGTAGTAAGATTGTTTAGTATGCTGGGGAAGGCTGAGTTGAAGAACTCAACTGCCTCATCAAGGAGAAGTGATTTTAGTGCATCCCAGTTGATGCTAAGCAACCTTTGGTTAAAGCTAGGTGGACAGAACTGGGATTCATCTCTGGTAACCCTGTACTGATATTTAATTGTTGTGGTACATTCACATTGTATAAAGGCCAGTAAGTGGTCACTTATACTATTGGAGAGTGTACCAGCAGATGTGATCTTATTTGGGGTGGACACTAAAATCCAGTATAGGATTGAGCCATTAGTATTAATTTTATTAGGTCTGGTTATGGTGTTAACTAGCTGGGTGAACTCATATAGATTGCTATTGCAGTTAGTGTGCTGTGGGGATATGCCTAGACAGTTGATATTTACGTCTCCCAGTATGATAGTCTCATTTGTATGTTAGTAAATGCCCAGGCAAGGATTTCCTTAAGAATTGGGATGTTATTGCCTTGGGGAATGTAAATGACTATCACACAGAGGTTTTTGCAATTATTTATTTTAAGGAAAAAAAATAGACGTTCAGCTGTGAAGAATTGTGGGATGGGTTTTGTATATGGGACAATAGTGAAGAACATGGGGTATATTAGAGAGATGCCTCCACCTTTTTTCCAGGGTCTGTCGGCCCTAAGACAGGCAAAATCTGGGGGAAGGAATTCTGTGTCCTTGATATAGGGATTTTTCCATGTTTAAGTTGTGGTAATAATATTGGGTTTGTTGTGGGCTATCCATGCATGGAAGTCAGATATTTTATTTCTAATGATTTGTAGGTTAATTGTAGTGAAGTGTATTGATTTATGGGAGTTGGGGGGTTGCAGAGGAGAGGAGATGGGATCTGGGTTGGGATGTATGTCTCCGCATAGCGGTAGGTTTGTTACAGGATATGGGAGAGTAGTATATTCTAGTTTCTGTTTTACTTTGATTGGATACTTTAGAGAAAAAAATATTATTGTTGTGCTGATGGTGGGGGGAGGATTTTTACTCTGGTACATAATAATATGCTTGTGTTGCAAAGGCTGGCTGAAATTTGTGAGAAGGAAGTTATGTGTTCAGACTGTATGGGAAGACTGGATAATGGGCAGTAGGAGGAAGCAGTAGAAGAATGATGTAGAGAGATTAGATGCAGTAGGATATTGAAAGAGAATGATAAGATAAGTAGAGAAGTGATAGTAGAGATGGAAATTGTAGTATGGGATGTGGGTGACTAAAAGAGTAAAAATTATTGTGCAATAGCAAGATGTGGTGGTGGAGAAGCGGTTGTACTGATGGCGTTATGAGCGAGTTAAGGTGACTAAAGGAGTAAAAATGAATGTGCAATAGCAAGATGTGGTGGTGGAGAAGAGGTTGTACTGGTGGGGTTATGATGAGGTGAGTTAAGATGTTGTATATGTGTGGGTTTGGTTGGAGGTGTGGCTAATGGTGTAATGTGAGGGGAAGTGAAGAGGTGTGGCTAGTAGTGTAATGAGAAGGGAATTGGAGGGGATAATTGGGTGGTGGGGTGGGGAGGAGCTAGAGAAAGTATAAATGTAATTGATGTTGGGGTGGGTGAGAATGGGGGTAGAGCAGGGGAGCTGACTGAGTCTTAGCACAGTGGGTTGAAACCAACTGCGGAGTCGCTATCTGGAAAGAAATCTATCAGTAAGGTAGGAAATCTGGAGGAGAAGCAGATGGTCTAAGTATTTAATGATGGTGCCACAGCTCAAGGGAAGAATAAGTAAACTCTCAAGAGGAAGAGGGAAGGAGGGAATAGACAGAGAATAGATAAGATGATTGAGCAGCAAATGCAAGTCACAGTTCCATACACCTGCAACATGAAAATGTGCATACAATGAACATATATGGAAATATGTACACAGAAAATGGCAAAGTTTCACTGTATGACTGGACTACTTGCATAGTTAAAGTGCTACCCATGTATCTACCTTGAAGTATGGCTATCTACATATAAGCTGTAAATTTCTCAGTCTGAATACATAATGTCTCCTTATGCTATAGCACAATGCTGCTTAGCTGCTCAAGGGCTATGCCGGCATGCAGTGTAGCACTATGAAGTCTTGTCTTAGTCTACATTTGACATTTTCTCTGCTATTACCCTTATTTATTGATTCTACTTCCACACTGCAGAGTTTGCTTAAAACACACAACCTTGAGCAGTTTTTTTGCTTGTTTTTTTCCCTTTACATACTGTGACATGCTTTAGAATAGGTTCTTGTGGCCAGAATGGGAGACAGTTTTGTAATCTAAATTAACTTACTGAGTGATGCCGAGTAAATTACTAGTGTCTGATTAATAATCTGAGAAAACCTGTTCAGTGATGGTGCTGATATCTGAGTTAGTAAGAACTAACATATTGTTTGGGACTGAAGTGCCTTAACCATTGTTGAGCTACATTTTCCAAGGTTATTGTGGGATTACTTTAACTGATGTTGATCACTGTGCCCTAGATTATGCCTTATTAATGCTACTTTTACATGTTTTTTTACCGAAGCATCAGTGTGTGTGTGTGTGTGTGTGTGTGTATGTGTGTTTGTACCTTTACCCTTGTTTTGCACTGGTAAATTTTCTACTCGCCTTATAAATTCTAGTTGGTAGTTATGGTGGTGTTTCTTTACTTCCCATTGCTTATTGCTTTTAACATAAACAGATCTCTTTAGTGTTATTTTGGTGGCTCTAAGCTCTGCATGAGAAGTGCCTGTCTTATATCAATGCAGTTTTTTGGGTAAAAAAGGAAGAGCATAATCATAACTAACTAAATGGTATAATAAAAAGAATATACCTTAACTGCTACAAAAAATGTAGATTATTTCAGGTGTTAATATTCTAACAATGTTTTCTTCCATCCATCCATCTATCTATCTATCTATCTATCTATCTATCTATCTATCTATCTATCTATCTATCTATCCATCCATCCATCCATCCATCCATCCATCCATCCATTCTTCAGTTACCCAATAATCTATTTCATGATTGTGCAGGATCTAAGCATACTTCAGCACTCACTAATCACATGGAAAAAGAATTAACCTTGAACATTACACCAGCCCACTGCAGGACACTCACATTCATCCAGTCTCACAAAGTAAGTACACATACAGGCAATTTGGAGGATTGACAATTCATCTGCAGCGTGTCTTTGTGATGTGGGAGGAAACTAAGTTACTTGACAAAAGCCTATGAAAACATACAGTTTTAAAACATTTTCAATAATTACAAGAGAGCACAATGGTAATTTTCTCATACAACATGTCTGCATTTTATTTACTGTCTTACCTCCAGGACATCACCCTTTTGTACAGTCAGCTCTCTCGGGTTCCTGGCATTGAAATCATACATCGCCTGAACCATCTTCATTCGGTCTGACATTCTGTGGAGTCCAAGAAATTAAAAGAGAATGAGTAATCAGGTGGGACGTGGTAGGAAATGTTTTTCTTGCTTGTTTCTTGTTCATGTATCAGTTTCAAATTATATAAAACTGAAAATAAAAAAGATGATTATTGTCTTGAAATAGTGCACAGATATATATTTGAAAGGGTCTATGTCAGATGATTCATTTTTCAGAAACTCAAAATTCATACATTTGAGACCATATGATCGAGTTTCCAAAAACTCAAACATAAAAAAGATAAAACACAAAAATCTACATTTTTTTATGTTTTTTTTTTTTTTTGTTGTTGCAGGGGGCAACACTCCCTGCACACCATGCAAGCCTGTGTTCCTTTGATAATTTTACAGTTACATAAGAAGACCAAACAGAACCCAGCCACTGTGGATGCACAATGTCTATGTGCCAGTCGCAAGCCCAGATAAATGAGGAGAGGTCCATCAGGAAGGGCATCTGGTGTAAAATTTTTGCCAGATAAAATATGCAGACAGCAATACAGATTTCCATACCGGATCGGTCTAGGTCTAAGTTAACAACAACTGCTTCTAGTACTGTAGCCAACAGAGTGTTGGTGGAAACTGGGCTACTGTTGGTTGAAGGAGAAGGAGAAGAATATGGTGAAGTCATGCCTGGAGGCAGGAGGAAAGTTAGGAGTGTGGAAGTGAGGGTAGGAACTTTGAATGTTGACAGTATGACTGGTAAAGGGATACAGCTAGCTGATATGATGGAGAGAAGGAAGGTTGACATATTGTGTGTGCATGAGACCAGATGGAAGAGGAGTAAGGCTAGGTATATCAACGGTGGGTTCAAATTGTTCTTCCATGGTGTGGATGGGAGGAGAAATGGGGTAGGTGTTATCTTGAAAGAACCGTATGTCAAGAGTGTTATGGAGGTGAAAAGAGTGTCGGACAGGGTGATGTTTATGAAGCTAGAAATGGATGGTGTGATGATGAATGTTGTTAGTGCATATGCTCAGCAAGCTGGGTGTGTAATGGATAAGAAATAAAAAATTTGGAGCAAGTTGCATGATGTAGTGAAGAGCGTACCCATGGATGAGAGAGTGGTGATTGGAGCAGATTTCAATGGGCATGTTGCTGAAGGGAACAGAGAGGATGAGGAGATGATGGGTAGGTATAGTGTTAAGGAGAGGAATGCAGAAGGTTGAATGGTATTGGATTTTGTGAAAAGGATGGACATGGCTGTGGTGAATACATATTTTAAGAAGACGGAGGAGCATAGGGTGATGTACAAGAGTGGAGGAAGATGCGCACAAGTGGATTATATCCTAAGCTAGTATGAGAAAAGATCAAGAAAAATTTGAAGAAAATTTATATAAAGATATTGAGCATAACAAGAAACCTTTTTATAGGTATTCAGTATAAGATGTGGAAGGAGTAAAGACACACAAATTGATAAACTGCGTGCAGATTCTAAAATTTATTCTCAGAAACAACAGATTATAGATATATTACAAAATCTTATGCAAAGCAGTTTGGCTCCAAAAAAGGGGTGATACGTTGTCCTAGTGACATCCAGGTAACCCCAATTACTAGATTCAAATTAGATTTTATCGAAAAAGAACTGTGCAAACTGGATCCAAACAAAGCACAGGGAGGAGACAGAATTAGTAACAATGACCTGAGAATGCTTCAGCAAGAGCTTACAGTACCATTATATCTATTATTCACTATCTCCTATAAATATGGAGATTCTTCAAGACTGGAGACATGGGCTTATTAAAACTGTCTTTAAGGGAAAGGGGAGTAGGACAAACCCAGAGTCATACAGGCAGGACAAACTCAGAGTCATATAGGCTCATGACTACTTTCATGCTGTGGAATAATAATGGAGACGGTAATATTGGAAAAGTTATTGTCAGAACTTGATAGGTTGGCACTTGAAACCATATACTTGCATGCATATGTTGAAAATAGATCTATTACCACCTGTAACATGATGTTCTATAACAATGTAATAATAGCTATGAATAAAAAATTGTGCTGTGACGTAATTTCTATAGATTTAACTTCAGCATTTGACAGTTTCATACACAAAACACTGATCAATAAATTAGTACAACTAGGTATTGATGTACTCTTGATAAGATGGATAGCTGCAAGGCTTACAAATAGGATGTTTCAAGTATCATACAGCAACTGGACAGGTGAAATCCTTGGTTACAGTCAGGGTGTCCCACAGGGCTCTGTCCTAGGCCCTTACTTGTTTAAATTGTATCTTTTAAACCTTACATTTTCATCTGAGGTATTCTATAGTCTGTATGCAGATGACCTGAAATTGGGTAAACTGATTACATGTGTTACAGATAAAGCATGTCTGCAAAATAACTTGACTAAATTGACCATTTCAGCACAGGAGAATAAAATGTTGATAAATACATCAAAAACTAAACATATGCGATTTGGGAGACATACACTGAAGGGTGAATATTTAATACAGCACACAATGATTGAAACTGTAGACTCATTTAAGGACTGGGTATATGGGTAGATTCAGCTATGAGTTTTTCTAATCATATCAACCAATTGGTTAATGATAGTTATAGAACTATAGGTTGTATAAAAAGATTTATAAAGTCTAGGAAATCAAAAATTATGAAGTCATTGTTTGTTAGTTACATTAAAACCAAACTTGAGTATGGAATAATAATATGGAAACCCTATGAGAAAACAAGCATTTAGAGACAACTATCTCTGGGAATGTTTGGGGTTATCAAAAAGTACTAGAATTTGATAAGAGCTTATTCAGGTTTATAGGGCATTTAGAGACAACTATCTCTGGGAATGTTTGGGGTTATCAAAAAGTACTAGAGAACCATTAGACAACCTATGTAGAGGATTCTATAGGAATGAGAAGTGTACTAAATGGTTCTCTGACAGAATAGCTGATGCATGGAATAGACAACCAAATTACATTAAAGCAAGTACTAGTTTAGATATTTTTAAGAACAACCTGGACATTTATTATGGGAACAAGTATTTTGGTATATTGGCAAGCTAGAAGGGCATTAATGCCCATGCTTGAAATATTTGTATGGATGGATGCAGGAGGGCCAGTCTGAAGGAAATTGGAGACTGCAAAGTGGTGATGGGGAAAGTATAGTTAGGCAGCATAGGATGGTCGTCTGTAGGATGACATTGCTGACAAAGAAGAAGAGGAGGAGAGTGACAGCAGTGCCAAAGATCAAATGGTGGAAGTTGAAAAAGGATAACTGTAAGGTGGCGTTCAGGGAAGTGTTAAGACAGGCACTGGGTGGCATTGAAGAGTTACCAGATAGCTGGGCAGCCACAGCAAAGGTGGTAAGGGAGACGGCTAGAAAGGTGCTTGATGTGGCATCTGGACAGATGATGGAGGGCAAGGAGACCTTGTGGTGGAATGAGGAAGTACAGGAGCATATACAGAGGAAGAGGCTGATGAAGAAGAGGTGGGATTGTCAGGGAGATGAGGAAAGTAGACAGGAGTACAAGGAGATGAGGTATATGGTGAAGAGAGAGGTGATGAGGGCTAAGGATAAGGCATATGGTGAGTTGTATGAAAGGCTGGACACTAAGGAGGGAGGAAAGGACCTGTACCAATTGGCTAGACAGAGGGACTGAGCTGGGAAAGATGTACAGTAGGTTAGGGTGATAAAGGATAATGGGGAGGGGTAAAGTACTCACAAGTGAGGAGAGTGTGTTGAGCAGATGGAAAGAATAGTTTGAGGGGCTGATGAATGAAGAGAATGAGAGAGATAGAGAAGGTTGGATGATGTGGGGACAGTGAATCAGGATGTGCAATTAATTAGCAAGGAGGAAGTAAAGACAGTTATGAAGAGGATGAAGAATGGAAAGGCTGTTGGTCCAGACGACATACCTATGGAAGCATGGAGGTGTTTAGGAGAAATGGCAGTGGGGTGTTTAACCAGATTGTTTAATGAAATCTTGGAAAGTGAGAGGATGCCTGAGGAGTGGAGAAGAAGTGAATTATTACAGATTTTTAAAAATAAAGGTGATGTGCAGAGCTGTACTAACTACAGAGGGATAAAATTGATCAGCCACAGCATGAAGTTATGGGAAAGAGTAGTGGAAGCTAGATTAAGAAAGGAGGTGATGATTAGTGAGCAGCATTATGGTTTCATGCCAGGAAAGAGCACCATAGATGTGGTTTACTCTGAGGGTGTTGTTGGAGAAGTATAGAGAAGGTCAGAGGAAGTTGCATTGTATCATTGTAGACTTAGAGAAAGCATATGACAGGGTTCCTAGAGAGGAGTTCTGATATTGTATGAAGACGTCGGGAGTGGCAGAGAAGTATGTAAGAGTGGTCCAGGATATGTATGAGGGCAGTGTGACAGTGGTGAGGTCTGTGGTAGGAGTGATGGATGTGTTCAAGGTGGAGGTGGAATTCCATCAAGGATCAGCTTTCAGCCCTTTCTTATTTGCAAAGGTGATGGACTAGTTGACAGACAAGATGAGATAGGAGTCTCCGTGGACTATGATGTTTGCAGATGACATTGTGATTTGTAGTGAGAGAAGAGAATGGGTCTAGGAGACTCTGGAGTGGTGGAGATATGCTCTACAGAGAGGAGAAGAATGAATGTGAGCATGACTAAGACAATATATTTGTGTGAATGAGGTGGAAGGGCAAAGGAATGGTAAGGATACAAGGAGTAGAGTTGGCAAAGGTGGATGAGTCTAAATACTTGGGATAAACAGTTCAAAGTAATGGTGAGTGTGGAAGGGAGGTGAAGAACAGAGTTCATGCAGGGTGGAGTGGGTGAAGAAGAGTGTCAGGGGTGATTTGTGACAGATGGGAACCAGTAAGAGTAAAAGGAAGGTCCAAAAGATGGTAGTGAGACCAGCTATTTTATATGGGTTGGAGACGGTGGCACTGATGAAAAGACAGAAGTCAGAGAGAGAGGTGGCAGAGTTAAAGATGTTAAGATTTGCATTGGGTGTGACAAGGATGAACAGGATTAGAAATGAGCATATTAGAGGGTCAGCTCAAGTTAGATGGTTTGGAGACAAAGCCAGAGAGGCAAGATTGTGTTGGTTTGAACATGTGCTGAGGAGGAATGCTGGGTATATTGGGAGAAAGATGCTAAGGATAGAGTTGCCAGGTAAGAGGAAAAGAGGAAGGCCTAAGATAAGGTTTATGGATGTGGTGAGGGAAGACATGCAGGTGGTTGGTGTGACAGAGCAAGATGCAAAGGATGGGAAGAAATGAAAACAGATGATCTACTGTGGTGACCCCTAATGGTAGTAGCAGAAAGAAAATGAAGAAGTAGATAAGACCAAACAGAGAGTGGTTGATGGTCAGCTCATTACCTGACCTTTGTTGTCAGAAATAGGTGACTTGTTTGTACAGATATGTCCTTTAAGGGGATCTTGTATCATGAGGGCTTAAGAATCTGATGGGTATTTAACACTGTTGTGAAGGTCAGAACCATGCTGATGATACATTACTCCATATTTCAATAAGAGGTTTTATTGCAGCTTCTTCTAAGCAGTCTCAACAGGATACAGCAATCATAGCCTTGCACATTCTTTGACTGAATTTAACCTTTTTTCCCATTATCCACCTCCCCACAGCTAACAATCCTATACCACTATGTCCTCTCTGGGTTCGGTAGGTCTACTGCAGCTATCTTGCCTTCCCTGGACTCAGATCAAGCCATGTACAAGTCTGGTTAGGAGGTAGAAGATATGAGTGCTACATCTTACTGTTACTGGGCAGTGCACCCTAGGCCCAACCACCCTTTGGCATCCTTGCAAGTTCCATAATGGCTGGCTTCAGGAAGTGCATTTGAGCATGCACAACCTCTTGACCAAACAGCATACCACTTACAGCATGGCGCTCACCTGGCAGTTAATAGTTCCGTAATGGCCACCTTCAGAAGATGCATTCAAGCATGCACAACCTCCTGACTAAACAGTATACCACTTACAGCATGGCGCTCACCTGGCTGTTAACGCTTCTTTTGCAATGAGCTTAGGCAGCCTCCATCTTCTCAGGATGGTTGAACAGGCATCGGCCTCCCATACCCGTCCTCACCTGCTTGGTCCCTTCTGCAGCTGTGCCACTATTCAAGCATGGGTCATCTGTGGCACAGTCACAGCTTTATCCCTCTGTGCCACAGGGCAGGGGTAAATTTAATTTAACTTTTGACTTGTAGGAGTTTCGATAGCATGTACCTCAGTATCTGCATTACATGACATCCAGTACGTCATTTTGTTAATATCAGACATCTGTTGCTGATAAAAAAGCAACTCAGCAATTACATTAAACAGTTACATACAGAGAGAAATATCTTAGAAAATATGGACTGGAGAGACTCCAGCAGAGTATATATTTCAAACACATAAAAACTTCAGACAAACTGATAGTGTCTGAGGCCTTTATCAATCAGAGGACATGGGCTCCTTTTCAAGGTGAATACAGATTGCAGAGGAACAGCAAACTGGTATGAAAACGAGCAAATGAATGTAGCAGTACTGAGCTAACAGTAACACAGTTCTCAGTATTAAGTAGAGGAGTTTAATTTGTTCCACCTAAGAGAATTGAAACGGTAGATGTGCTTAAAGATTTGAAAATGTTTTGTAGGACGCTTTTTGTTAAAGACTGAATTTCCACAAATAAATTGTGATGTTAATGTGTTTAAAAAAAAACAGTATTTATACGCCTAAAAGTAATCCAGTTGTCGATACATTTTTAAATATGTGAAAAAGATATTAGGCAAGCATTTTCACATAAACGTAGCACTGCTCTTTATAATTTAAATGAAGCCGAATTACAAGCTTTAAATGAACTTAAGGGTATTTCTGTTATTAAAATCCGGCTTGCTGACAAGGGAGGTGGGATTGCTGTAGTAGATAAATTGTTTTATTATGAGTGAATGTTACAACATTTAAGTGATGCAGCAGTTTATTTACAGGTTTCTAGGAGTTTTTCTAATTTATTTATTTTATTTTACATTTGATAATTGGGAGAATACAACTGGACTAGCAGTCCTTTTTCAGCGGAGGATGGGGAGAAAAGCTCCACATTTATGTACATAATTAGAAACAGGATTAGAGCAGACATTAGCATACTATATCTTAAAAGAGATGTTTACAGTTGTTATACAAAGCAAAAACAATTATACTTACAAAAATATGTATATAAGACAAGAATGTGGATATACTATGCAAGTTTGAAGGGCATGAATAGTAAATTAGCGGTATAGAAGAATTAGAGTTGTATATAGTATACACTTTCTTTGTTGGTTAGCATAACTAAGGGCACTTCATGATTATTATGTCCTTGGGTCATTATGTCACTTGTTCTCTTGTTGTGGAGCAGGGGCATAGTCATTTGTTATTGAGGTGGGCTTTAAGTGAGTTTTTAAACTCAGCTGTGGAGGTTTTACTTGTAAGGTTACTGGGTAGGGAATTCCATGCTTTTGCTATATAGGAGGAGTATAGGGTAGGGATTCTCCTGCAGATTTAGACTTTTTGTACTTCTAATAGGTGTTTTTTGTTGGGGCTTAGAACTCTATTACTAGTGTATGGTTTGAGTATACTGTTTAGGGATGGGGTTTTATCTGGATTATGTAGTATTTTATGGGATAGGGTTAGTTGGTTATACAGTAGGAGATGGGGAAATTCAAGCCATTGTAATTGTTTTAGGGCTGTGCAATGATGTGATCTATAAGGAGAAATGGTTGCAAACCTGGCAATTTTGTTGTAGCACGCTTCTAGTTTAATGATGTCTATTTTTCTTATTTTAGTGAGAATGGGGGAGACGTATTTGAGAGTAGCGAGTAAGTGTGTCTTAGCGCTGGTTTCTTTGACTGATTTTGTCAGAAAGGGTTTGTTCCTATATAGGGCCCCTAGTTTGTTGTGGACCTTTTTAATGGTGTGGGCAATGTGGATGTCAAATGTCAGGTTACAGTCTATTTATATACCTTGTAGTTTGATATGACTAACAGGTGAGATGGTGTTATTGTTTTTTGATAGTATTTTGAAAGGAGTGGTTGGAGGCTTGTGCTTAGTGGGGTTGAATAGTAGTAGTTTTATTTTATTGGGGTTTAGGATTAGTTGGTGTTCAGCTAGTCAGGATTTGACTGACAGGGAGGATGATTCAGTGAGTTTGTGTAATTCTGGGATGGAAAAGACATTAAATAGGAGTGTGGAGTCATCTGCATATTGTATTACTGTGTCATGGCATGTGAAGGTATAGGAGGTTGTTAGTAAAGATAGTGAAAAGTAGTGGCCCAAGGATGGAGCCTTAGGGCACACCTAGTGTTACTGTGAGTAATGGGGAGATGTCTGAGTGCCATTGAACTGCCTGTTGTCATCCTGAGAGATAGCTTTTGAGCCAAACAATTGTGGAGTCGGATAGTTTTAGGGTAGAGAGGACATTGATAAGTTTGTCATGTGAAACTCTATCGAATGCCTTTGAGAGGTCTAGGAATAGGGCTGATACAAATGTTCCATTGTTTCTATGTGAATGACAAGAGAGCAGTGGGTGGTGCGTGTGAGGGATGGAAAACGTGTTTTATGTTAGCAAATAGGTTTTGGGTATTGAGGTGAGCCATAATTTGCCTATGAATACATCATTCCAGAATTTTTGAGAGAGGACAGTGATGGGGCCATAATTTGATAGTTCTATGAGGTGCCATCATTGTGGAGAGGAATAACATAGGAGATTTTCCATATTTCAGGAACTGTTTTTTCAGTTATTTATTGGTTAATGAGAATTAACACAGGGTAAGATACAGCCTCTGCAGCTATTTTCGGGAAGTCTGCTGGGAGTTTATCTGCTGCAAGTATGGTGGGTTTCAGTGTTTTTAGCAATTTTCTAATTGTATCTACATTGATGGGTTGTGGAGAGAAGTTAATTTATTTATTTTTATTTTATTTTACAGTCTAGCTGGATATATGTCCATTTTCAGTAGAGGCCCGGGGAGAAAAGCTCCACACATAAATCAATACAAAGAGACATATTAATAAAAAAATGATATTGTTGTCTGTGTTTGGAGGGGTATTATGGTTGTGGAGAGGGTGTGGATTAGTTAGGGCAAGTATAGATTCAGTAAAGTAACTATTAAACTGACTTGCTATGCTATCATTGCTATTCTACCAGGTAATAGAATGTAGTTGATGGCAGACCAGTATTTTAAGGGTTATTTAAATGTGTTTTCTGTATATTATTGTTAGAAAAATATGTATTAGTAATATGCTTAGTGCATTCGAGGTTTAAAAAGGGTTAACACATTTATTCTATTTCACACTGCATAAATCTGTACGAACTGCAGAAGCATTCCAATCTTGTAATGTCATGAAATATGCGCAGTTATGATCTCTGCTTATGCTTTGGAAATTTACAGGGAAACATTCAATTTCTGCTAGTGTCAGGAAAATAATAATTGATGTTTCACTTCTACTAATGTCATGAGATTTAAACAAAGAGTTATTGATTTTCTGCTTATGATATGAGAAAATCCACAGCTGCAGAAGCTATTGATAATGAAGACAAAGGCTGTTTGAAAATATGAACTGCAATCAGCATTTACTTGTACATAAGCTAGAAAAGTACCTTGAAATGTAACATATGTATTAGAGCTGCACAAGTGAAGCTTGGAGTGGGCTAAAGAAAATACAGCCCCCAAGGTCAGGTTGTTTTTCTCAAATGTTTTTCATAAATCCAGTCATGTCAGCAGGAAATCCAAGTAACATTTTCTATGTAACATATAGTGAGTTTCAAATCTGAACATGTCAGCAGGAAATCTGAGTAACATTTGCTGTAGAACAATACAGAAAGCTGTGTCTAATTACGTCAACCATAGAAAGTAACATTTTATAGAACAGTATAAGAAAAGCATGCTGCCTGTTAGTAACTAGGCAAAATCCTGTATTTGCATGTTTTTTGTCTCCCTGCTGCAAGTAATAAAGGTGCCATACCTGAACCTTATGTGCATTGGTCTTTGAAGGTTTTTCCTTTGACAGATTGTTCCTTCAGACCGGAAACCCTCACTTCGCCTCGGATGAGACGGGCCGAGTGGTTGAAACTATGTGGGGAAGAAACCAAATTGGTTCTTCTTATTTGAAAAGCCCTCCGACTGAATTGTCGTGCAAAAGAGGCCAGCCACTTTCTGATCTGCAACTGAAGGACGGGTTTTCATGAACCAGGTGATCAATCACGAAGGCTCAGGTAAGGTGAATCTACTTTTTTTCTGTTTTAGATCAGGGACTAGATTTGTATTGTTTTTGTCAAGACTGTATTTTACGAGTCAGAGACAGAAAAGAGTACTGTCTTGTCATAGATCAGGGAAAACAGAATAGGTAGGCAGTCATTCTGAAGAGACTATAACAAAATACGTGATACGTTAAAAATAAGAGAAGTTGCGTAACGATTAAAAGGTAGAACAAAATGGGTAATAATTGCACAAAAAGACCCCAAAATCCGCCGTTAACCAAAGATGCAAAATACATGCAGTCGCAGTGCGCTGACAATATTAAATACTATTCAAAATGGGTTAATAAGTATGAATTCGACAGTAAATTAGAAAAATCCTCACTTATCAAACTTGTCAAACAACTCAAAACCGATTCCAAAGGTCGGGTAAAAAAGCAACACCAATTAGGAATTCCTCAGGCACACCGGTGGATTGAGGAAGTAAACCATAGGGAACAAAAGAACAACAATTCAAAAGCAATGTTTTTAGATAAGGAGGACAATAATTTAGTAATAGCATCAGCCCCTCCGCCTCCCTTACCAGAATATGAATTAAGTGAACAGGTTAGTCCACCCCCACGATATCCTGTTGTCACTGAAAATAGAGACATTACAAAAGCAAAAGCGTTTATTAGAGATCCCATCGGGACCAGGTCTCGAACACGGGCAGGTAACTCAAATGCAGGCATTGAGTTATATCAAATGGTTAAGAATTCACAATCTATGAGTGAAGAAGAAATATGCCCACTCATAGAAGTACCTAATCCTCAGGCAGGACAAGATGGTCAGGACCCAACTATTTTAGTGTATAGACCTTGGACTCCAGAAGATATCCGGAAAGCCACTGAGGGAATTCCCCATCCAAAAGTTAATTTTAGAAAATTCTCGGAAGATTTACAAGGAATGAGGCTAAGTTATAATTTAAACAGAGAAGAGGTAGAAAAAGTAGTTAGACGAATTGTGGGGCCAGATTGGCACATGATTAGTGGCAACTGGCATCCCTGTGACGCTGCACACAGACCCCTCCCACATAGCAGCTCAGAACTAGACAACAGAGTAAAAGGTCTTACAGACTGCATCTCTGAGAAATGGAAGCCTAGGGCAGACTGGACTTGCATTAATCAATGCATCCAACAAGAAGGTGAAACTGTTGACCGATATTATGCCAGATTATTAGAATGTTTTAATAACCACTGTGGAATGCAGGTTCCTGAAGATCAGACACAAGATTACCCATATGAACAGCAGTTAAAGAGTGCATTTTTAAAAGGCAGTATTGCACCCATAAGCAGTTTTATTACAAAACACATGGTAGATCATCGTACAAACAGATTACAGACATTACTTGAATATGCTAGGCATGCCGAAAGGCTTTTTAATAGCAAAAAGAAAAAGAAACCTCAAATATTTTCTGTAGAAGATGGAGCAGAAGTTTGTGTAGTACAGTCCAGGAAAAAGGGCAAGAAAAATGCCCAGGGAAACAAACAATCTGATCAGCGATTAGAGGACTTTGAAGGGCGAAAGAAAAGGGGAGAATATTTTAAATGCGGTAAAAAGGGACACTTGGCAAGGGACTGCAAGAAAAACAAGAAGGCAACCACAGAAGACAAGGAGGCTGAGGACTGACTATATGATGGTCAGGAATCACTAAAAGGGGATAGCGGAGAAAAGACAAATGAGAATGTAATAGAGGGAGTAGAGGATGTGACAGAAGAGACAGAAGAAGTACAGGAAGTTATGGACAGTGAAGAAAATGAAATATTAGAAATAGATTTATTGAGCTTGGAGCTGTATTTAGCGGATACAAAACCAGAAGTTACACTCTTGGTAAAAGGGAGGGAAGTCAAATTCTTGTGTGACTCAGGGGCATCACGAACCCTGATACATCCCTCCAAACTGCCATAAAACTCAGAGTCACCTGATTACATACTAGTAAAAGCAGCTAATGGACAGTTGTACTGGGAGCCCCTCTCCCGTAACATTGTAATAACAGATCCTGTTTCAGGATTGACTCAAAAAAGCAAAATTGTTGTTTCTGCAAAATGCCCAGTAAACCTCTTGGGCAGAGACCTTATGCAGCTATTCGGTATAGCAGTAGTCCCAAACATGCAGAGTAGGGAAGCACAGCGACAAATTGATACCTTTGCGGTGCAATCGGAGGGTAAAATGTTTTATTGGTACAGCCAGGACTTGGTTACAACTAGTCCAGGGACTGTGACAGAAGAATTAATGAATGTAGCCATCAGCAAGTTCCCCTCCCTTGACATTGATAAGCAACACTTGTTGCACTGTACCCTGTATTATTGTAACACGCCAGGACCTGATAAGGAATATGAGCAAGAATTGTTTAAAAATCATGCAAACAGATTGATATTAAGTAATCTGTACTGCGACACAGAAGGGAACAATGTAGCCAGCTGTTCATTGCCCCAGGAGTTCTTTGCACTCTATAAATCTAATCGATTACCACATGTTAGCTTAACTAAGGACAAAAACATAGAATGGGCAGACTTAGGAGAAAAAGTCACGAGATGGGAAAAACAGACAGAATTAGAACTGTCAGAACATGGAATACAAGTACAGAAGCTGAATTGGATAACTCAGACCCACCCAGCCGTACACTTGCAGTCTAGCAAGGACAGCTGATTAGCACTCCTATTAAAGGAGGAAGAGAATGCCTTACTGAATATACCAGAAACTCTCTGGTCAACAGGAAAATCAGATGTAGGACTTATTCGTACAGCGGGACCAGTTACTATCATGCCAAAGTCAGCATTTAGACCGCAGAAAAGATAGTATCCCTTAAGAAAAGATGCAGAGGTAGGAATCAAACCTATTATAGCAGCTTTACTTAAAGAAGGGGTACTGGTGGAATCTCCCGATTCACCATTTAACACACCCTTTTTTCCTGTTAAGAAAGCAAATGGAGAATGGCGTATGGTCCAAGATTTACAAGCTGTAAATGAAGCAGTAATACCAAGGGCACCTACAGTGCCAGACCCACACACCCTGTTGAATGATTTAAAACCTCAACCAAAATATTTTTCTGTGGTAGATATTAGCAATGCGTTCTCATCGATACCGATACACCCTGACAGCCAGTATTGGTTTGCATTCACATTTCAGGGGAAAAGGTATACATATACGTGACTACCACAGGGATATTGTGAAAGTCCAACAATATTCTCACAAGAAATGGCAAGCAACTTGGCGGGATTTATCCCACCAAGAGGCAGTCAGATTTTACTTTATGTTGATGATATCCTGTTGATGGCCCCCACCCAGCAAGATTGCAAAGAAGATACCATAGCGCTATTACGATTTTTAGCCGCTGAAGGACATAAGGTAAACAAAAATAAACTGCAGCTTTGGAAAAAACAAGTCAAATACCTAGGATATGTAATATCCAAAGAGGGTAGAACATTAGATGAGGACAGAAAAGTAGATATTTTGTAAGCACCAAAACCCACTACCAAGAAGGAAATGATGTCTTTCTTGGGTACAACTAATTTTTGCCGGAGCTGGATTCCAAACTATGCCTTGGAAGCTGCACCTCTGACTGACCTGATATATAAAATGCCTATGGCAACACAGGATTTGTTACAATGGACACCAGAGGCAGAATCTGCTTTCTGCAAACTGAAACAGTTAATAGCATCCTCATCAGTTCTGGGATTACCAAACTACCATAAACGTTTTTTCCAAACTGTAGATTGTAAGCAAGGTTATATGACATCAGTGTTAACACAACAGCATGGGGACAAGCAACGCCCCATTGCTTATTATTCATCACAACTAGACCCAGTGGCACGGTTTTACCTCACTGTGTACAAGCAGTAGTTGCAGCTGCAATGGCAGTACAGGCTTTGGCCTCAGTAGTTTTATTCCACCATCTCACTTTGAGAGTGCCTAATGCAGTCGCAATTATTTTACTTTAAGAGAAGGTAGCATATCTTTCCCATGCTAGGCATCTTTCCTGTATGACTATATTGTTGAGCCAACCTCACATGACAATTGAACGATGCATGACTTTGAACCCTTCTACTTTGCTCCCAACCCCTGCAGATGGCACACCACACCGCTGCCTGCAGGTGATTGAGCAAAAGACACTGCCTAGAAAAGATCTCATAGATGTCCCCTTGGATGATGCAGAGGTGACATACTACGTGGATGGTTCTTGCAAAAGGGGTCCTGCAGGACAGAACCTAGTAGGATATGCTGTAGTTTCTGATACTGAGATTATAGAAGCAAAACCTTTACCACACAACTTATCTGCACAGGCAGCAGAATTGATTGCCTTGACACGGGCATGCATCTTAGCAAAGGGTAAATGTGTAAACATTTTTACTGACAGCCAGTACGCTTTTTCTACTGTACATGTTTTTGCGCAACAGTGGAAAAAACGAGGAATGATAACATCTACTGGCAAACCTATCAATCATGCACAGTTTATTTTAGATCTTTTAGAATCTATTCAGTTACCTCAGAAAGTAGCTATTTGTAAATGCACAGCTCATACCAAGCAACAAGATAGGATTCCAAAAGGTAATGCGAGAGCTGATACAGCTGCAAAACAGGCAGCTTCAGAAGTATTTCTTTTAAATAAGGAACTACAACCCTCTGAGATTTTAGACTTAGAAATGTTAAAGACAATGCAGACACTCACTACGCAAGCTGAAAAACAAAGATGGGTAAAACGAGGAGCAATTCTTGAAAAGGGGCTGTACATCTCTAAAGAAGGGAAATCGATACTACCATCTAATTTGTTTAGATATGCAGCTTTGTTGAGCCATGGGCAATGCCATGTCTCAACAGGGGGGAGTGGTACAGCTGGTGAACTGAGTGTTCACAACATATGGATTTACAAACTATTCTAAAAAATTTTGTTTGATATGCCAAATTTATAATAAACATCATGCACAAGGGGCGTTAAAGCCCAAGCAAGGGAGTTTCCCTACACCACCATATCCGTTTCATACTATCTGTATGGATTTCATAGAATTGAACAAATGTGAAAATAAGAAGTATTGTCTTGTCATTGTAGATATGTTTTCAAGATGGTTGGAAGCCTTTCCAACCAAAAATCCAGATGCAGCTACAGTAGCGAAAGTCCTTGTCAAAGAAATCATCCCTAGATTCGGTATTCCAGAAAGGATCTACAGCGACAACGGTACACACTTTGTAAACCAAACCGTACAACAGTTAAGTAAGCATTTTGGTATTTCTTTAAAAAATCATTGTGCATATCATCCGCAATTTGCAGGGCTAGTTGAGAGGCATAATGGAATTTTAAAGAATAAGCTAAGAAAATTAATAGCAGAAACAGAAAGGAATTGGGTGTACTGTCTGCCCCTGGCACTGTTGAGCATGAGAACTGTTCTGACTGCAAAAGGATTGACTCCTTATTATATACCCCAGTGGAAACCTCTCATGCCCGCAGACCAGGAAGCTGACTGTACACTTGCTGAATATATGAGAAATTTGTTGAATTCTAAACATCTGTTGCAGTCAAATTCTGTTTCAGATAAAGAACAAACCGAAACATCAGAAGTGGCAGTGATACCAGGGGATTGGATCTGGGTGAAAACTATTAAAAAGAGAAATTGGACATCACCAAGTTGGGAAGGTCCATACCAGGTGCTTTTTTCAACACCCACTGCAGTCAAGATCATAGAGCGAGCCTCGTGGATCCACCTGATGCACTGCAAACTAGTTAAGAACTTTGAACTGGACAAAAATCTTACCTCTCCATTGGGGCCCTCAGCACAAAGTCTGGCTACAAAGGGGGGGGGGTCAGATCAATAGGACTGATCCGTCTCAACCCCAGTGAGGAAATCATCGGTGCTGAAGGTCCCATTAGGGCAGAAAGTAAGATCACATGTTAAAAGCAAAATAATAGAATCCAGAGAAATTCAAATAAAACTACTCGGAAGAGTTGGAGAAAATAGGAATGCAGAACAACCATTTCCTCAGAAGTATTGCATAATCATCCTGTTAACTGTACTAGTGACAATAATCTTTTTGTTGTGGCCATTCCTTTTCCCAGCCACACAAACTGAACTGAATAAACATGAAGAGTCGCACATAGACTGACACCCAAACTTCAATACTTACCAGGCAATCAAATATGTGTATGCTGAGACCTTCAATGTCTCGAATTGCTGGATTTGCACAGCTTTGCCAACAGCATACGGGGGGGGTTATTGTTAACTTCAGTCCCCCTAGGAATCAACGAGACCTGGGAGAACTTGATTCATGATACATTAACTATTACAGCACAAGATAAAATAGCATTGCACTTGTCTGTTCAACAAAAGGGAACTGGGTGTTTTTGCAAAAATGATACAGTTTAGGCAGTGGCGGCTGGTGACTTCAAATCACAGGGGGGCTGCAGGAGACGCTGAATGGGCGGGGTCAAAGGGAAGGGGTGTGGTCAACCATAAAGGGGAGGAGCTATGCACAAAACCACAAAAAAACTAACTTTAATTAAATACGCTGCCCTGGGTGGCAAACCATCATTATGAAAGTTCAATCAAGACAAAAATAAGTGTAGAAGAATAAAAATATTTCAATGCATTGGCTGCATGACAGCTTACTTAATATCTAGATGGAAACAAAAGGTTGTGAGGCATGAAAAAATAAATTACTTTTAAATACATTACTGGAATGCCAGTCAAAATCAAGTATAAGAAAAACCAGAAGCACTCAACTCAAACTACTTCTCCTTGCACTGCAGTTCTAATTATAATATATTCAGCTTTATTAAAGTACCAAGCAACATGCTGAAAGTAGAAATCTATGTGATGCCCCACTTGTAAAAATGTTTCTTATCCAAAAGACCTGCTGCCTGACAACGTTTCATGGGAAAACATGATAAAAGTAAAAATGAAAAGCAAACAAGAAACAAGCTCAAGATACATTGCTTAAAGGATTACTGTACAGGTTATGGACCACACATGATTGGCATTCTGTTTAGTTTACGGGTAAAGCCTGTAGAGATGACTGGAAGTCTCCAACAAGTGTAATGAGCTTTTAAAATAATGGAATCCTGTCCTTTAATACCCAAGGCTTATACATTATCTAGTCAAGTATTCTCTGCATGGCAACAACAGAAAGGCTTTCAATGTTGGCAATTCTTTAACAGTATGCTTATTAAAGCTTACTTGCATCTTACGATGTCAGACAAGCTTACCTTATGGTCATTAAAGCATTGCTACTTAAACACAGAGCAACAGGCACTTTGAGTAATAAGCATAAATCAACAGTACAAAAATATGACAGAAACCAGACCATTCTGCAAAATCAAGGACAGATGAAAAGCCACTGTAGTACTTATGCAGTGTGTCCTCCCCATCCAAGGTAGATACAACTACTCCTTGCCTTGCTTGGACACATCCAGAGTCACTACATGGGGGAGTGGGGTGCAACAAGCATGTCACAATTTGAAATCTCTCTGGCTGACTGTGATGGCCCTGACACATTTGTCATACCTCTCAACTTCAAGAGCAAGAAATCTGGACAAAGCCATACACAGAAGTGGGACAAAGGCACAACAAGAAGGACAATTTTTAAATATTGCTCTAATAAACTTAGAAAGATAATAGAATAGGTCTTGCATTAGTATGAATTTTCTGAAGGGTATAAAATCTGAAACTCAAATGTCTGTCATTTTCTAACTTCAGTCTTTAGTGATTTGTCACTAATTTGCCAAAAACACAATTTTATGAAAAATGGACCAAAATGTGATGCAAAATATAAAATAGACACACAATACAGCTTCTACCTGTCAAAGAAGGGACACTTTAATATTAGTACTGCTACCTTGAGCAGCTGACAAAATAAAAGAATCTACATGCATTTCAAGTAATCTATAACTTTGATTATTACAGTTATTTCTTAATTGTAAACCCTCCATGTTTTCTTCCAAAATTGCTATTTTTCGAGGGATTATTAGGGGGAAGAGCAACATTTTGAGCCAAAAATTGGGGACAGTTGAGAGGTTGGCTATGCCTAATTCTATAAAGCAATTTATTTGCATGTACCTCTCAACCTGTTAATGCAGTAAATCTGAACAAGGCCAAATATATTGGGGCACATATAAACAGTACTAAAATTGCTCTTGTATAAATTGAGACAGTTGATAGAACGGCTCTTACTTTAACATGCATTTTTATGAAGGTTATGAAGTCTGAAACTTATTATTTAGTGACTTCTGGCAAATCATTTAGGAATTAAAACTACAAATTTTATGAACAACAAACCAAAAATAAGAAGCAAAAATCTATTCATTCTTTGAAAATCTGGACAGTTGGGAGGTATAGTTCAGCTGGGCCTGTCTGAGTTTGCTGCCCTTCCCCCCCCCTGACAAAATAATGGTTGAACTGGAGCCTCTGCAGCCATTCCAATTAACCATTACTTGGCTATTTCACTCCATTTACCATAAACACTAATATGCATACTGCTTTACTTCAATGATTGGACTTCATTTGAAAGTTTTATTTTGTATTTTACAGCACAAACATTAAGTAATCTGTTAAACAAAGCAATGCAGTCTCACAATGAAAACTTAGCATTAAAACTTCTCTGCCCTTGTAACTCACATTCATTGAAACAGCATTGAAACCCACATTCAAAGAAAATACATTTTGCCAGTGGCAGATAAAGATTAATTTTGGGCTGTTTTCGAATCATAGGCCCCTTGCATATGAAACATACATATGCTCTTTGATACACTTTCCTCATTGTACTAAAAATTATATTCCTTGTACAATACAGTACACTTGTTAGAGGGTGTTTTAAATTTGTTTTGAACATTTTTCCAGTAAGCAATGAAACAAAACATATGCACCCATAATGGCAAAACTGCCCAGTTGAGAACATTTATCATAAAAAGTCTACTCAGACTTCCACAGTCCACCATTATTAGTAAATATACACAATTCTACAGTCCACCATTATTAGTAAATATGCACAATTCCACAGTCCACCATTATTAGTAAATATGCACAATTCTACAGTCCACCATTATCAGTAAATATGCACAATTCTACAGTGCACCTTTATCAGTAAATATGCACAATTCTACAGTCCATATTCAGTGAATTCAGTTCTTGCCATAGCTGTCAACCTTAGCACAAAAACCTGGACGAAGCCAATAATGGGGAATACAGTCCCAAAAATAGGGACAAATTTAAAATATTCATCTTATAAACTTAGAAAATTGCTAGAAAAAAGGTTGTGCTACTATGTATTCTGAAGAACATGAAGTTTGAAATTCAAATGCGGTCAATTCTACTGGACAGAACAAAACAATTTTCAGCAGAGACGAGGGATTAATACTGCAGACACGTCTTTGTAAAATGGCAGGGCATCAGAGCAAATCCACACAAACACAGGCAGGAGATGCAGACTCCAAACAGAAGCCACCCCAACCAAGAATCAAACCAGAAAACCTATAGCTGTGAGGCAACAATACTACCACCGCACCATCAATTATGCAAGGAATTAAACATTCAGAAACCTGAAGTCTGAAATTCAAATGCCTGTCAATTTTACTGCGGACAGAACAAAACCAATTTTCAGCAGGGATTAAAACTGCAGACACGTCTTTGTAAAATGGCAGGGCACCAGAGCAAATCCACACAAACACATGGAGGAGATGCAGACTCCACACAGAAGCCACCCCAACCAAGAATCAAACCAGAAAACCTATAGCTGTGAGGCAACAATACTACCACTGCACCATCAAATCTACAAGGAATTAAACATTCAGAAACCTGAAGTCTGAAATTCAAATGCCTGTCAATTTTACTGCGGACAGAACAAAAACAATTTTCAGCAGAGATGCAGGGATTAATACTGCAGACACGTCTTTGCAAAATGGCAGGGCACCAGAGCAAATCCACACAAATACAGGGAGGAGATGCAGACAGAAGCCACCCCAACCAAGAATCAAACCAGAAAACCTATAGTTGTGAGGTAACAATACTATCACTGCACCATCAATTATACAAGGAATTAAACATTCAGAAACCTGAAGTCTGAAATTCAAATGCCTGTCAATTTTACTGCGACAGAACAAAAACAATTTTCAGCAGAGACGAGGGATTAAAACTGCAGACACATCTTTGTAAAATGGCAGGGCACCAGAGCAAATCCACACAAACACAGGCAGGAGATGCAGACTCCAAACAGAAGCCACCCCAACCAAGAATCAAACCAGAAAACCTATAGCTGTGAGGCAACAATACTACCACCGCACCATCAATTATGCAAGGAATTAAACATTCAGAAACCTGAAGTCTGAAATTCAAATGCCTGTCAATTTTACTGCGGACAGAACAAAACCAATTTTCAGCAGGGATTAAAACTGCAGACACGTCTTTGTAAAATGGCAGGGCACCAGAGCAAATCCACACAAACACATGGAGGAGATGCAGACTCCACACAGAAGCCACCCCAACCAAGAATCAAACCAGAAAACCTATAGTTGTGAGGTAACAATACTATCACTGCACCATCAATTATACAAGGAGTTAAACATTCAGAAACCTGAAGTCTGAAATTCAAATGCCTGTCAATTTTACTGCGGACAGAACAAAAACAATTTTCAGCAGAGACGCAGGGATTAAAACTGCAGACACATCTTTGTAAAATGGCAGGGCACCAGAGCAAATCCACACAAACACAGGCAGGAGATGCAGACTCCAAACAGAAGCCACCCCAACCAAGAATCAAACCAGAAAACCTATAGCTGTGAGGCAACAATACTACCACCGCACCATCAATTATGCAAGGAATGAAACATTCAGAAACCTGAAGTCTGAAATTCAACTGTCTGTCTATTTTACTCGGACAGAACAAAACCAATTTTCAGCAGGGATTAAAACTGCAGACACGTCTTTGTAAAATGGCAGGGCACCAGAGCAAATCCACACAAACACATGGAGGAGATGCAGACTCCACCCCAAGCAAGAATCAAACCAGAAAACCTATAGCTGTGAGGCAACAATACTACGACTGTACCATCAAATACAAGGAGTTAAACATTCAGAAACCCTTAAGTCTGAAATTCAAATGCCTATCAATTTTATTTAACATTTTTAATCAGGACAGTCTGACTTGGAACAAATAAACAAATTTTCAGCAGAGGCCCAGGAAGAAATAATGCAGACATGTCTTTGTAACATGGGAGGGCACAAAAGCAAACCCACACAAACACAGGGAGAAGATACAGACCCCACAAAGAAGGAACCCCAGCCAAGAATCAAACCCAAGAACCTGCAGCTGTGAGGCAACAATGCTACTACTACACCATCAAATATCAAGCATTGCAACATTTACAAACCACAGATATTATGAGGAACAGATCAGATCGAATATGAGGCAAAAATCTGAAATTATTTTACAAATGGTGGTGGGTAGGGAACTCAAGTCTTTAACACCTGCATACAGGGTACAGGGTTCAAGCCTGAGGCATTCCCTACCACACCACCATAAGCACCTGGGGCATTTTCACACACACACACTCTCCAGTACAGCACAAGCACCATACAAAAAGAAAAAGCACAAACTCAAGCACCATACACAAATAAAAAGCACAAACTCAATAAAAATAAACATTGTAAATTAAAAGGCACCCGCGAGATCCCAATGCTCCTTCCCGACGCCGACGAGATCCCTAAGGCTCTGTCCCGAGTCCCTGCTGCTCCTCTTGCAGTCCGGACGCGTCCCATAATCCTGGCGGGTCTGTGCACTGTAAAAGTGCACAGACGCTCCTGTGTCCCCTATGGGGCTGCCTTGAGCATGCGCATAGACCGATAAGCCGGGACTCGGTCTATGCGCATCCGCGAATTTTAAAAAAATATTTTTTTTTATTTTTCATTTTTTTTTTCTTTCTTTTTTTATTTTTGAGGGGGCTGCAGTCCGGCAGCCCTATGCCACGAGCCGCCCCTGAGTTTAGGTGGGTTGGAGCAGTTGCAATGTGACTGTTCCTTATAGATGCTATACTAAAGCTAATAACACAGGTTTTTATTGTAATACGAACTATGATTCATTTTTTAAATTGATGCACAAAACAATTGAGGAAGTAAAACATGATTCTGTTCTCTACAAACAACTGTTTATAATTGAGAGAAAAATGTTTCACGCAGGACAAGTGTATATTCATAGTAAAGTTACTACCAAAGTAGAAGACTGTTATTTTGTATGTGGTAGAAAAGCATACAAGTGGTTACCTGAGAATTGGTCTGGCAGTTGTTTTTTGGGCTACCTGGTTCCGGCCATTTGACACATAGCAGTCTTACCTTGAGGGAAAATTCGAAATGTTCGAGAAGCCGTCAAGAAGCCTGTCAATCCAGTAGGACAAATCGATGCGCCTTGGAAAAATCATCATGCTGTGGGCGATGGACTGACACACATGGACTTGAGTGATTATGTTATATTGTGGGTAGTCATATTACCAGCATATGGAGCAGTGAAATCAATCTGGGAGCTGAGAAAACTGTCTAAACTTCTCAAAGTAATGAGCAATGCAACCTTTTCCGCTCTAGAATTGGTGACTGATGAACTGAATGCCATGAGAACTGTAGTGCTTCAAAACCGCATGGCTCTCGACTTCACACTAGTGGCGAGAAGAGGTACTTGCGCTTTAATCTAGGAGGAGTGCTGTTCGTATATTCCTGACCATAAACACGAGATAGACAGTCACCTCATGGTAATTCAGCAAGTGTCGGTCATGACCAAACCAGGACCAAATCCATTGATGGACTTTTTCCAGAGATTGTTTGAGGGGTGGGGCAGTATCCTAATGAACATTCTGATTGCCATCTGTGTAGGAATGATCCTACTGGGGGTATGTGTTTGCTGCTGCATCCCCTGCATGAAAAGACTGATTAAAGACTTTATAGACATGTCAGTTTCAGAAACCTTATATCAAGGTGCTGAATTTGAAGAACTGTTGAAAAATTGAAAATGCTTTCATAAGTTTAAACTGAATGACTCCCTTAACTGAAATCCTGAGTAGGAAGAGGTTAGGGGAAGAAAAACTGTTTATGCTTATTTTGAAAGTAGAATAAAGTATTAAAAGGGGGGAAATGTTAGAAAAATATGTATTAGTAATATGCTTAGTGCATTTGAGGTTTAAAAAAGGGTTAACACATTTATTCTATTTCACACTGCATAAATCTGTACAAACTGCAGAAGCATTCCAATCTTGTAATGTCATGAAATATGCGCAGTTATGGTCTCTGCTTATACTTTGGAAATTTACAGGGAAACATTCAATTTCTGCTAGTGTCAGGAAAATAATAATTGATGTTTCACTTCTACTAATGTCATGAGATTTAAACAAAGAGTTATTGATTTTCTGCTTATGGTATGAGAAAATCCACAGCTGCAGAAGCTATTGATAATGAAGACAAAGGCTGTTTGAAAATATGAACTGCAATCAGCATTTACTTGTACCTAAGCTAGAAAAGTACCTTGAAATGTAACATATGTATTAGAGCTGCACAAGTGAAGCTTGGAGTGGGCTAAAGAAAATACAGCCCCCAAGGTCAGGTTGTTTTTCTCAAATGTTTTTCATAAATCCAGTCATGTCAGCAGGAAATCCAAGTAACATTTTCTATGTAACATATAGTGAGTTTCAAATCTGAACATGTCAGCAGGAAATCTGAGTAACATTTGCTGTAGAACAATACAGAAAGCTGTGTTTAACTATGTCAACCATAGAAAGTAACATTTTATAGAACAGTATAAGAAAAGCATACTTCCTGTTAGTAACTAGGCACAATCCTGTATTTGCATGTTTTTTGTCTCCTTGCTGCAAGTAATAAAGGTGCCATACCTAAACCTTACGTGCATTGGTCTTTGAAGTTTTTTCCTTTGACAGTCATGATAGTATCTGATTTTATCTAGTTTTAGTTCTTTTTTTACTTTGTTTCTGCATTCTAGATAAGTTGTTTTTAAAGTTTGGGAGTCAGATTTATGCCAATCATTCCACTTATCACCTTTAAGTTTCATTAGGGACCTCATTTCTTTAGTAAGCCAGGGTGCATAGTTTGATTTAACCCTAATTGTTCCTGCTGGGGCAAATGAGTTTAAGATGTTTAAGAAAACAGTATTGAAATAATGAACAGCATCATTAAGTTGGAGAATTTTGAGTGGGGCCCAGTTATAGGTTTTTAGGGCTGAGATGAATTGGTTATGGTTAAAATTGTTTTTGTTTCTTATCAGACGATAGGTGGTTGGTTTGGATTCAATGAAGCGGTGTTTAATTATAAAGGTTGGGTGGTGGTCACTTAGTTTATCTGGTAAGCAGACAGCTTGGTAAGAGTGGTTAGGTCTATTTATGAGGTCCAGTTTAGGGCTGATTCCCGCTTGGAGGTTTTGTCAATTCTGTTTGGTGAGTGGATAATTTGACTACATCCATATTGGTTTATGTGGTAGATGGGATTGATGAACAAGTTAGCCAGTCTATGTTGAAGTCTCCCATGATGATTGTTTCATTTGAGAAGGAATTGATGGACCAGTTCAGAAGGTCTTCTCCAGTAGGGATATTTCCTGGTAGACTATAGTATCTGATTATGTTTATAAGCTTTCTGTGATTTATTTTTAGTCTGGTCAGTATGATTTCAGCATTGTCAAAAGAGGGGGAGGGTACTTCTACAGTATCTACATTCAGTTAATTTCTAAACAGTATTGCAACTCCACCTAGTTTTTTATCTTGTCTATCTGTGTAGAACACTGTAGCCAGGTGGTAAGGTCTCATTATTTGTATTTTTGGGCTTTAGCCATGTTTCTGTTAAGAGTACAATGTCAGGGCTATATAGAGCTAGGGTGGCATGATGTTTGTGTACCTTATTTAGAATGCTTCTTTTGTTGATGTTTAATAGTAAAAGGTCTGTAGATTTTCTTTTGGTTAATATGGAGTTATTGCATTGCTTTAGGGGGATAGGGTTGAGGGGGATGGGACCGGGTTTGAATGGATATTGCCGCTGAGGGATAGTTTAAATGTTAAGTAGCTAATTAGATGTATTAAAGTGGTCATGCATTTGTTGTATTTCAGAGAGGGTTTAGAGCTGTAATGCCTGGTAGTCTCATGGATGGGGATATAAAGTTGTGTGGTTGAGTTCAAGATGGATGAGTGGGGAAGGACATTGAGGTGGTTGAATGTGTTAGAGGTGGTGATAGTGGTAGCATGATGTGGGGTTGAGTGGGTTAAGTATATGTAATATGAGGTAGTGCGGGCAAGTAAAGTGAGGATTGCTAGGGTGGTGGAGAGTTGCAGTAGCATAATATTTGGTTCTAACAAAAAGAAGTGATGAGGTATTATATAGCTGGGATTCAACATGTATGTATTGTGGGCTATACTGTTTGTAGAAGAAGAAAAGATAGGGCAGTTAACCGGGGTGTGATCAGTGTGGAGTGTGTCTGGGGAATCGTAGACTAGGGGAGTGTTAGATGAAATAACGTTTGGAGGGAGATGTAATTTGTTGATTGGATGTGTGTATGGGAGCAATAGAGGTATTGGAGGAATGGGTGGAAAGTGGGTGTGGTATAGTTGGCGGTATGCATAGAGTATTGGTGTGGCAAGTACTGATTTGATCTGAGTAAGTAAGTGAGTGGCTAGAGTGTATAAATTTAATTGATGTGGATGTGGGTGGGAATGGGGGTAGGGTAGAGGAGTGGAGTGAGCCCGAGCGTTAGTGAGTGTGAATGGAGTGTGTTTAACCCATGAAGCCGAGGTGTGCAAATCAGCAAAAACAATCAGCTGAATGTTGGTCCATGCCAGGTCAGTGCAACAGCACTAGTTTTGTTCAAAGTATAACTTTTGTTTGGGAGAGAGATTTGCCCGGTTGTAAACTACTTTATGAAGAAAGTTCTGCCAAATTGGGAATAAGGTTATACCAAACTGAAAGACTGCAGGGTTTTAGAGACTGGGGTTACTACAAGGGCTCTATGGGTAGCTAGGCTAACTAAAGCCTAGACTCGAGATTAAGAGAGTAGGGGGGGTAATGGCAACAGTCCCGTGTGTACACCTAAGTAGTTTTAACAGTGTAAACTGGTGTATTTGTAAAGAAAAAGGTCACAAACACTCTATCAGTAAGGTGGTCTTGGGCAGTACAACAGTCTTTTGATGGTAAGCATCAGTGCTCAGCAGGAAGCAAGGTACTCTAGCTAACTGTAATGCCGTAGAGTGACCACAAGGATAGTACTATTAGGGATATCACCAGTAGAGGATAGGCAAGTGAAACTATAGGGAAGAAGACAGAAAAATGCAGTGAGCTATTATGGAAAATAACAGTTGTTAGGTATGTAAGGGTAAAAAAATAATGCAGACATATGGTATGTTAAGGTAAAAATCTAATGCAGACATAAGGTATGTAAGGATAAAAAACTAATGCAAACAGAAGGATTTGGACTTTGTAACCATTGCCGCTACTGTTGAACCATTGGTTTACACGTGTGGAGGTAGCCATGGTCAGTTAACTGCAATGGAACTTTAGCAGGAATATTACACACATTAAGGACTGACTATGGGGTCATACAGTTTCAGTGTATCTTCAGCAATGTTCCAACTTAGCTTTAAGACACAAAGAGTTTAGTAGAGCAATTATAATGTAAATGTATTAGACAGTGCAAGTAACATCAGAGGTGTTCCCAAGGCTTGTGAACCAGGTAATAGGCAATTTAATTACAAAGTATTTCCAGCGTTTATCTGGGAAGCATTACAATCTAAATATCCAGCTGGAGGGACATATTACATTTCCTTACTGATGTTAAATGGTTTTCGCACTCTCTGAGGGTTATGCGGTGATACTCTACCTAATGTCTCCTGCAGTCTTTGCAGCACGACCTCACTGATAGCAGTAGAGTACACTCCTAGGGCTAGTTGCTTTGCAATAGTCTATTAATATAGACTCCCTCTTGATATAAAAGCATATGATAAGACTATACAAATACAGCAAACAGAATAGAGAAGGGCAATGCAGTTAAACCAGCATATTCAATCAGGAGCACTCAAACAAACAGCACAGGTCTATCACGGTTTGCATAATGCATTACAAGCAGCTTAAAGATGGGATCACGGAGAAGGTGTCATTTTTAGTTTTTGATTTACTGATGTGTGGCTCCATTTCTGAAGATTTGTTTAAATATTTTAATGTTGAGCTCCCCATTGTTCCTATATTATATGGCTTACCCAAAATACATAAGGATATGGTTAACCCACCTATGAAACCAATTGTATCTAGTGTAGGATGGGCAATTGAACCCCTGTGGAGAAAAATCTCTGCCCAATTCTGGACACTGTGAGTACTGTACTTATAGAGAGACTAAGTCATTTTTAGAAGAGCTTTATAATAATGTCTCTGGTATTAGTAGTGAATATATATTTGTTACCATGAATATAAAGTCTATTGTTACAGTCATCCCAAACAGTTGGGGTGTAGACAATATTAGATAATTCTTGAATGGGAGAAATATTCTTTCTAATGATAAAGTGAACTTGATCTATACACTTTTGGACATTATCCTGGAGAATAATATATTTATATTTAAAGATGATTTTATCTCCAGAGAGTTGGCATAGCTATGGGTACAGTGTGTGCCCATAGCTATTCCAACTTAGCTCTTGCTCAATGGGAAGAGACACAAGTGTTACATAATAATGATTTCTATAGATATATCCTCTGGTATACTAGGTTTATTGCCGATATATTTTTTTCTGTGGAGAGGGTCACCCCATCTATTTCTTAAATTTGTTGAACATCTACAGAATACAACATCTTTCTTAAGATTTACCTGTCACCACTCAAGAAAAAAGATACATTTCCTAGATGTGACTGTTAGGAAGACAGATTTTGGATCTGTATGTATTAGTTTATATAGGAAACCAACATGAAAGAACGCCCTCTTACATAACAATAGCATGCATCCTAGACATGTTTCTAGGAATGTGGTGAGAGGGCAAGTTCTGAGGCTAATGAGGCTACACAGTGAAGATACTCAGATGAAAGTAGCCCTACAGCAGTTGAAAAGCAAATTTGTATCTAGTGGATATTCAATAAATGAATCGGATCATTGTATTAATCAATGTTTGGAAGAGAGGGAATCTAAGCATAGACCCTACTTTTCTAACATAGTAAGTACCTGTAATGTGAATCAGAGTACTAACAATAAAAACATTTGAGTTCCACTGACATATTCAAGAGATGTTAATATCTTTTGTGAGATATTTAAGAAGAACTGGAACATACTGCATGTGTCAGGTGAGTTGAGAGACAGTTGGTAACAAACCTTTCTTTTCTTTTAGGAATAATCAACCACTAAAAAGACAATTGTGTTATAGACCATATAAATATGGTATAGCAATTGATTCACAGAGAGTTGGGACTTGTTCTTTCAGTGGGTGCTTTGCCTGCAACTACATACATATACGTACTAGCTATAGGCATCCAGGTGACGGTTTCCTTATTGAGTGCAAGTTTTATGCGGATTGATGGACTCGCAATATAGTTTATTTTAGCTACTGTGTGCTCTGCAATGTATATTATGTTGGGAAGACCAATCGCTCCTTTAAAGAGTGCATTTTAGAACATGTTATGGACATTAGAAATATGAAAGAAAGTAGTGTCCTAGTTAAGCATGTTATGGATAATGGGCCACAACATAAGTTTAGATTTTTTTGTGCTAGTGGTGGTTACTGAGAATATTAGAGGGGGTGATTTAAAAAATAAGACGGAATCAGCTGAACAAAAGTAGATTCTTCAGTTTGGAGCTGATAAACTACCAGGGATAAATGATGCTGTAACACTAAAACTATTTCTTCGAGCACATACATTGAAACATTAACACACTGTGAGTTTTATTATTGTTTGCATTATTTTAAGAGTTGCATGTATATTTAAGTATTTAAGTAATTTAATTGAATGCAAGATTTCATTGGTTTGAGTTGATAGGTTGTTGATTACTATATCTGTTTGATGTACTTTGTTAATGGCAGTCTGATGAAGTAATTTCACTGTGAAAGCGCTTACTACTATTTTACTTTTTCTAATTAAAACTTTTAGCCCGTGGCTATGTATTCTGGTATTTTGCTGTGATTTCTGGAATTAGTATACCACTTACAGCATGGAGCTCACCTAGTTGTTAATGCTGCTTTTGCAATGAGCTTAGGCAGCATCCATCCTCTCATGATGGTTGAACCGACATCGGCCTCCTATACCCGTCCTCACCTGCTTGGTCCCTTCTGCAGTTGTGCCACTATTCAAGCATGGGTCATCTGTGGGACAGTCAAGGCATTACTCCTCTGTGCCACAGGGCAGGGGTAAATTTAATTTAACTTTTGACTTGTAGGAGTTTCGATAGCACGCACCTCAGTGTCTACATTACATGACATCCAGTACTTCACTTTGTTAATATCAGACATCTGTTGCTGATAAAAAAGCAACTCCAGCATTTACATCAGACAGTTACATACAGAAAAAAATATTTTAGAAAATTTGGACTGGAGAGACTCCAGCAGAGTATATGTTTCAGAGGTACAAAAACATCAGACAAACTGACAGCGTCTGAGGCCTTTATCAATCAGAGGACATGGGCTCCTTTTCAAGGCTGTCACTCATGGTGCAGTATAAATCTATTCTTATGTGCTACAGATTTTATGTTGGTAAAACTAACCGACAGTTGAAAGAACGCATTAGGGACCACCTTTACTGCACTAGAAGGGGGGGAGGAATAAAGTGCATTGGTCAAACACACCTTGTCCATGGGTATGGAACATAACGTTCCTTTTTCAAGTACTTCAAGTTCTGGCAGTTAATGAGAGACTAGGGGCCATGACCAACAATACAGAATTAGCAGAACTGAAGTGGATTTTTAGACTAGGGGCTCATAGGGGGTATGGACTTAATGATTCAGTACCCCTGAAACCTGTTCTAAGGAACAGGAGAATTAAGAAATAATCATTATTAGCTTACAATATGTCTTTATATGTTTTTTACGTCTTTATATATTTTTTACATTATTATTCTTGCAATTTTATATGTGTAGTTATTGACTTAATAGGAAGTTGATGATTAGTGCTGAATTAATGATGTTTGTACCTTTAAAAATTTTGGAGGGAAACTGTTTTATCTAATTAATCAATGATATAAATGGAGTGCATTTGCTAGATTTTTTATTATGTGTCTGAAGAAGTAACTTGATTACGAAAGCGCTTACACAACAATCGATTTTTTGATTGTATTACTTCTGTGCCTGTCTCCATAATTTTGGGATTTGCTGTTTGGAACTATTTCTTTGGAGTTTGCTCACATCTTGTTTTTTTTTTTTCTACATTATACTACGTTGGTGAGCATGGTGGACGGCACCCCATTGACTTTAACATCTACTTTGGGTGAGCAAATAACTGCAGGACAACGTCCCAAAAACAATTTAATGAGTTTTATGTTTGATCAAAACAATCCTTTACTTAATGGTGAACTGCTTACAGTTATGGAGTGTGACTCACATATGGATAGTACTGTAGAGGTACAAGTTCATGGGTTAAAGAGAGACATAGAAAAGGGTATGTTTAAGTATAAGCATTTACAGTGTCACTTTGAATATTGCCTTGAAATGAATGTAATACCTAGAGGGCTGAGGGTATTTAATATGCCCACATATGGGGACACCTAAGCACAGCTCCTGGCTGAATGGCAGAACATCAGTCTTGAGACAAGCAAATCATATATGAGACTGTTAATTGCATTTTTTTCTCCTATGGAGATAGAACTGAGCGATACAATTGAACAGCAGAGTGAACAGCTCCGGTCTTTGATCGGGGACAATATGACTGAGTTATTTTCTAGTGAGCTTATTGAGAGGAGAAACATTTGATCTTGCTGAAAAAGAAAGAATTGGCAAGGGATGTCCATGACTTTGCTAATCAGAATGTTTTTACATGGCTGAGAACTGAGAACAACCCAGGAAGAGGGTTGACCAATAGAAATACAACATACGTGATGGCTACCAATCCAGCAACTGTGGATATGAATCCAACCAGTGAGAGTGTGGTTGTTACATCAGAACTGCCCTCCTCAGTTTACTCCATGCCTTTAACTGTGAAGCCTGTGGTTAATGTGTTAGCAGCACAGTCAGTTGAATGGAATGCCGAGATGGTGGTGAGACGGAAGAATCTGTCTACAACAAAGGAGTTTGCAAACCCCACTCTACCTCTTCCTTTTTGGAACATCAGACGTGAGGTATACAGAGCGGCTGAAAGGACAGCACAGAAATGGAAGGAGCCTCCAATATCCATGCAGACTCGTACACTGAAGAAAATGTGGGGCCAGGAAACTGCCAACTAGTTTGGAACATTTCCGACTACCTTTTGAAACCAGCTGAACATTCACTTTTAACAAAAGGTCTGAATTTTATACCTTCTCCTTCTTTTGATATCAGTGACTTATTAATTGAGATTAGATTGTTTGCTCATAATGTAGCCCTCAAACTTATGTTTTCTGACAGTGCAGTTGTTGACTGCAGGAGATCTTTCAAAAAATCTAGTTTGTATGTACCTAAACTACCGGAACATGTTGAAGTGTTTGTGAAGAGTTGTGAAAAAGATTTGTATACATACTATAATAGTGTCAATGAATGCAATGTAAATAATTTAACTAAAAATGAGAAGCAAGCGTTGCATGATTTACGTAACAGCCAGGACATAATAATTTGTCCTGCAGACAACGGTGAACTGGTGGTGGTGGTCCTCAATTCTGCTTATTACAACACTGAAATGTTGTTAATGTTGGAAGATGTAAATGTCTATCATGTTATTTCCCCTAACATTGTTTATGAAATGCAAGAACATATAAATATGGCTTTATATGAGAGCATGCAAATGGGATATCTGACTAAAGATGTATTTAACTTTTTTCAGGTAGAGAAACATTTGATTCCTAGGATGTATGGACTAACCAAGATCCATAAGAATCCATCCCACCCTGTTTAGACCCATAGTGGCAGGAGCAGGGTGGCTCACAGAACCAATTTCACTATATATTGACACACAATTGAAATTAGTGTTAGGGGCATGTCCTACTATACTTAAGGACACTCAAAATGTCTTGACAGATCTATATAATACATGTGGGGGTCAGAACAGTGAGAAATTTGATTGGCTGGTAACGCTTGATGTTACCTCGCTCTTTACTTGCATACCTAATCCTGAGGGAATAGCTAATCGAAGTGAACAGATTGATTTTTTATGCATGCTATTAGAAATAGTACTAGAAAACAACATTTTTTTCTTTAAAGACATATGTTATTGGCAAACATCTGGAGTAGCAATGGGCAAACCTTGTCATGGAAGAATGGGAACATCATCTTTTACATCCCAGAGGGAATACTAATATCAGGATATATAGGAGTTTTGTAGATGACCTGTTTATTGGTTGGAAAGGTAGTGAGGAAGCACTAAATGATTTTTTTCTAGAATTGAACATGAGTAGTAACTTTCTACACTTTACGATCAATAAATCTAGAACACATATGGACTTCTTGGATGTAACAGTGGTACAGACTGATTCCGGAGTCATGACTAGAATGCACAGAAAAGATTGCTATCATATGTCATACTTGGATAGATGTAGCATGCATCCACTCCACGTCTTCCCTAATATTATAAAGGGGCAATCTTTAAGACTATCACATCTTACTAACAGTGATGATGACTTTTTAATAAGTTTATTGACCCTAAAAAATGAATTTGAAGGAGAGGTTACACAGAAAAGGAAATCACTGCAGCATATGAACAGGTAATAAAGGAAAGAAATATGAGAGGTAGACCGTATTTTTCCAATCAATCTGGAATTGAGGATGGAGGGAAAAAAAGGACATCAGGATACCCGTGTTAATTTCTTATACACAGGATATAAGTAAGGTAAGGGACATCATAAACAGGAATTGGCACATCCTACTGGTTGATGAATTAACAGAAAAGCAAGTGGGATTTTATCCCAAATTTACATACCAAAATAAGAAAAATCTTAAACAACAGTTATGTTACCCACAACCTACTAACACACCCACATATTTGGAAAGGGGTATTACAAGCTGTGATAGTTGCAATTGCTGTATGTACATTGACCAGTCCAGGTTCTTTAGGCATCCTGAAACTGGATATTTGTGGGAGATTAGAAATAAGGCCAGTTGTAACACTAAGAATCTTATCTATTTAGCATCCTGTGTGAAGTGCTACAGATTTTATGTTGGGAAAACCAACCAACAGTTGAAAGAATGCATTAGGGACCACCTTTACTGCACTAGAAGGGGGGGGATATAGTGCATTGGTCAAACACACCTTGCCTATGGGTATGGAGCATACCTTCCTTTTTCAAGTACTTCAAGTTCTGGTAGTTAATGAGAGACTAGGGGCCATGACCAACAATACAGAATTAGCAGAACTGAAGTGGATTTTTAGACTAGGGGCTCATAGCAGGTATGGACTTAATGATTCAGTACCACTAAAACCTGTTCTAAGGAACAGGAGAATTAAGAAATAATCACTATTAGCTTACAATATGTCTTTATATTTTGTTATGTCTTTATATATTTTTTACATTATTATTCTTGCAATTGTATATGTGTAGCTATGACTTAATAGGAAGTTGACTATTAGTGCTGAATTAATGCTGTTTGTACCTTTAAAATTTTTGGAGGGAAACTATTTAATTAATCAATGATATAAATAGAGTGCTTTTGCTAGATTTTTTGTTGTGTCTGAAGAAGTAACTTGGTTATGAAAGCGCTTACACAATAATCAGATTTTTTGGATTTTTTACTTCTGTGCCTGTCTCCATAATTTTAGGATTTGCTGTTTGGAACTATTTTATTTGGAGGTTGCTCACATCTTGTTTTGGTATTTTTCTACATCTCTTCTTTATTATTGACAGGGTCTTGTTTCTTGTCTAGTGTGTCTGTAGTAATTTTGTGAAATGCTGATTTGGCTGTATTTGATACGGGGGAGGTCTGCCTCCTTTTGTCAAGTGTCATATCCTAATAGCCTGGTAAGAGTCTCAGAAACACATGTGACCGAGGAAACTTTATTTTGCAAAACTGTCTACTGGGCAGTGCCAATGGTGGAGGGGATTACTCAAGTCTGCCTACTTATAATAGGTAAATACCAAGTCACCCATATCAAACTCACTGTACAGAAATATATGTCATAATATATGCACAAAATGTGAAGACTCAATGCCTTAAATTTGTTTAGGGTCCCTTTCCTTCTTCTATCTCCCATTCTACATAAAACGTGTTTGGAAACCAAATTAATTAATGTCAAAAAACTGTTGAGAATACTATTCTTTCATATTTTCCTGGGATGTAGTTTCTTGTATATTGTTAACTAGATTATAATGCTGAGCCAACAGATCATTTTCCAGGCTTGCTCATTACAAAACATAAGCAGCAGTTATTAATTGTTTGAATAGCAAAAGTCAAAAGATATAAAAATTATTGAGCATACTGCACAGAAATTATTGAGCATACTGCACAGAAAGGATACAATGTTTTAAAGTTGCATAGCAGCAAAATGCAGTATTTGCACTGTGTACAGTAGGAGATATGAAATGTTGTAGATTAAGAAAAGGATTCAGGCCCATAGAAAAGAATGCAGCTGAGGATTCTTGTTGGAAAATGTTAGAGAGAAGTAAAGGACTGTACTAGAGAAAAACCTACAGCAGAACTATTTGAGTGTGAAGAGTATAAACATTTTTCCAGTGATCTGAACTAGGCTTTCTATCCAGTCTATTTTAGCTGAAAGTGATATTTTATATTACTCATCAAGCTGCTACATTAAAGCCTATGATGTAAAAATAAATAAATAAGTTGTTGTTGTTGTTGTCTTTCTGCTTTTCCCGGTTAGGGGTCGCCAAAGTGGAACTCCGGTCCGCTAATGATTGGCAGTAGATTTTCACGAACACCGAGGTGCCAGCTCGACGTCCAACCTTCAATAAAGGCATGCCCATTTACGCATGTCTTTCAAATGGCCACCCAACTGTGGGGAGGACATGCAGACTCCACACAGAAGGCACTCCCTGCACTCCAGCCGAGAATCGAACGGGAGAACCTCTTGCTGTGAGGCAACAACGTTACCGCTGCACCACCAAATAAATAAATAAGTACCAAAGTTATTTTTTAGAATTAATTGTTCCCTCAGTTTATGTACTGGCATGCCCATCACTCTACAGTGGATTCTTTTTTAGTCTATCTTGCATAGTGTTGGCAACTCAGCCTGAATAGCTGTGCCAACTTATGGCATATTATTCATTTAAACATGCAGTTGACTATTTGGAATAATATGTGTAATTTACACTGAGAGCTGTTATTTCTCACCTTTTCTAGTTTTACTCTTGCTAGATTTGGAAAAGATACTACAGGTTCATCTGATGCTTGATATTCATGTTTAACCACAGATCTAGCATCAATTGCCATTCTTATTTTGTCTTCTTTAAGTGGAATCATCACCATTGACAATACTTCCCTTCAAAGATGACTAAATCTAGGAATCTAAGATATATGTTTTCCTAAATATACTTAGGATAAAAATTTATATTTAGCCATTTCAGGCAAATTGCTTTTGAAGTGTGTTTTCATGGATGCTGGGTTCCTCTCATTTTATATGCAGCAGACTTAGCCTCCAGCACCACCAGCATTATTATAATAATCTGTGGGATTACTACAATTTGGGGTATTTAGAAATATCTCTATCTCATCCCAAAAGATGGAATCTGACTTTCTTTTTGTCTATTCAAGAGTAGGAGATTTAGATGACTTCTTAATAAGGATGAGCTCTACTATGGCTTGCTGTTGGACCTGAGATGCATCAGAAATGTATGGATCACAGAGAAGACTTGCCATCATGTCAATGTATGAAGTGAAATTGTTAAAGCAGGGCAGAGCTTTTAAGGATGGAAACATTTGTAAACAATTCTAAAAGATTTTTTTTAATGTTTATTTTCCAACATGTAAACTAAAAAGTACAGACTGGAAGGGTTGCAAGTGCATTATAAATAACTTCTGTGCAAACATTGAAATGTCATAGCCTTAGTTTTCCGACTGACTCAACCAATACCTAAAACACACATCATTGCTTTTTACACAGGTTGATAGTAGTTTATATAACTAGTGAGTTTGCAGAGGGTAATAATTTTGGCAAGGGCAGAGGTTGACAAAGACTGATTGGGATAAACCAAGGACTGTGCTAAAACAGATACGGTATAAGCATCTACTTATATCATGCCTTATTTAACTGAGTTTTATAACCTTATGCTAGGTATCTAGATTTACAAAATTATTTTTTATATGTTCATTCTTCATGTTTCCTGAATTTTACAGTGCCTCCTTGGGTATACTGTACCTTGGGCACATTTGGCTATTTTTCATAGGTTCTGGGCCATTTTAATCCAAGCTAAATTTCCTGTAGATGCTTTGCATTCTTTTTATGCTAAGGACAAATTGTTTTCAATCTCTGTATTTTGTTTTTCCATTTATTAACATAAGTGCTATCAGTGGTAAGATGCTTAGCACATAATTGCCTTTAAAATGATTAAGAAAAATAAAGGCACATCAATTAAGTTCATATCGTACATAACTTTTCCTGTGCTTTGAATCACTTTATACTTAAGCATTTTGGCTACATATTCTGTTAGACAATAATAAACAAGTAGAGAAGTGTGTTTTCAATTCATGTCATAGGTGGTGTCTTTTTTTTTTAGCCTCAGATAAATAAATATAACAGTATAAAATATCAACAACTTATACATCTGTGTCATTTCCACATTGTTATACAAATTAATCGCATATAGCCCTCTGAAGGCATGAAATGTGTTTTTTCATCTCTTCAATATGAAGTCAGTCTAATTATAAGATCAGCAAATTTGCTCAAAATACATTTTTAATGTAAATAATGCAATCATCTGACCTACCACATGCATTATTAATGAGTATATTTCAAGTATATTTAGAAGGATATCTGGTGGTAACTGACCTCACCTCTTCTGTTTTACCTGCTGCATACATTGTTTCTTAAGTTACACATGATATGTCATAAGCAACTGTCATCTACAGTTAGCCTAGATATGTTTCAAGATTACAATGACCAACAAATATAACATTTGTATTGTTATACAAGGAAAGGACTTACCGGTCTGAGTGTAAGCTTTGGGATCTCTGCGACATCTAGAAAAAAATAGTTAAAAATGAAATAAGAAAATATCAAGTAAAAAGTCACACAGAAAAAAATATCATAGGCAAAAAACATTCAAAGAGTCCCTAGCAAGCCAGTGAGTTCACTGTGTAATCCCTTAAACCTCTTATGAAGGAAGTCAATGGGAGATATAGAAATAACCCATTAAGGACTTACTGTTTTATCAGCTACATTGCTCCTGAATGCCTACTGATATTTAAGTTTTTATAAGTCTTTATTGATGCATTCAGGTCAATAAAGTTAACACCCCCAAAAAATATGAGATAACTTGTTACAGCTGGGTGATGCCTCCAGGTGTTTCTGCAGTTGCACTCCCTCGACACCTCTAGGCATCAGATATTGCTCGTTCATATTAAGAATCTCTAGAGAACAGGTCATCTCTGCATTCACCAAGGCCAGAAACATGGCCTCAATGGGACCAGATAATATTCCAGGTTGTTTACTAAACAATCTTAAACAAGACCTAGTTGGTCCACTTGGCATTCTCTTTAATCATAGCTTGACAACTGGCTATGTTCCTGCAGAATGAAGAACAGCAACAGTAATGATCCTGCACAAAAGGGGTGGGGGGTGGGCATCAACTGACCCTGGGAATTATAGACCCATAAGTCTAACCAGATTCATCTGCAAGGTCATGGAAAGAATTATCATGGACTTTATCAACAAGGACATAGTCAACCTCCAAACACTGGACCCAACCCAGTCTGACTTTGTTAAGTGTAGATCATGCTTATTAGAGTTGGTAGACTTCGTTGAGAATGTCACCAATGCAATGGACAAAGGTAAGACAGTGCACACAGCCTATCACAACCTTGCTAAGGCTTTCAACACAATTCTCCACTCTGGTACCATTGAGAAACTCTCCCAACTAGGGATTAACCCTTATGCTACTAGATAGTTAGCCAAGTAGCTCACCGACAGAACACACTCTGTCAAAATTGGTGACTACACCTCCATCAGTAGATCCATCACCACAGGAGTACCACAGGGGTGTCTACTGGGCCCCTCACTATTCGGCATCTATTTCTCAGAAGACCAGGCCAAAGCAGATGGCTTCTGGCTCACCACATTCGCTGATGATTACAAACTGGGAGCAATCATTGAGTTCACCAACAATACAAGAAGGGCTAACACAAACAAATAATTGGTGCCAAAGCCATGGTCTAAAACTAAGTGAAAAAAAATGCATTATTGCTCCCTTTGGCAAAAAGGAATTCCCTACAAATCCCAATATTACCAGCACCCCTCTGAATTCCAGCCCAGTGGTGTGAGACTTGGGAACACAGGTTGATAGCAATCTGAACTTCAACCACCAAGTTTACACAGTGGTAAGGAAAGCCTTCTATGTAGCACGCCCCATAAGCAAGGGCATAGCATCCAGGTCAAGGGATGTTATAACTCCACTATACTTGACTCTTATCAGGCCACTAATAGAGTATAATGCACCCTTTTGCATGTACCTCACCAGACACCTGCAGCAGCTGGAGAGACCTCAGAAGTTTCTCACTAAGAAAATACAAGGACTCCAAACCATGACCTACATGGACTGGCTGAAAGCCCTGTCGCTTCTCTTTGTATCTTATAGGCTGCTGAGAAGTGATTTGTGCCTGGCCTATAGGGCAATCTCCAACCCTTTCCTAATAGAAATGCTGCACATCCACAAGTCAAATGGCACAAGAGTCACTTACACTAGGGATCTCAACATAGCTTGTGACATTAACAGAACATGCTGGAGAGTCAGATATGTCTCCCAGAGATTGCCGTTTCTCTGGGATAGACATCCTATTCATATAAAACAGAGCTCCTCACTGACACTATTCAAATGCAACCTAGATAACTGGATGGGAGACCACAAATTTGTTCCTAGGGTGGCATCCATGTCCCTCATGGACAGGGGTAGCTGGTGTTGATCAATGACCTGTTCGGTTCATAAGTTCATTCTGCGAACTACCTAAAAAGAACAAATGGGGATACTTGGACTTAATATGGTTAGGCTTGTAAAGGCTCTAAGGCCACTAGCCTGGTAACCTACTATGAACCTATGAATATATAAATATTACAAACTTAATAGTTAATGTGTTTACTGTGACTTATAAAATCAAGCTTAAGACCTAGAACCTAATGAATGCTACTATTATAAAAATAGTTTGTGCTGAAGAGTTTGCCATTTATACTTCTTTAATAACCCCTATGGTTCCAGCAGTATGAATATTTGTTTGAAATATGAGGGCATAATTTGATTCTATCAAAAAGTTTAGTATCTACCAATTGTGAGTTAAAGTGCAAATGTTCACTGGAGGGATTGAAATAAATGATATCAGTTTTAACATGGTAGAGCAGAAATATCTGTCATTTGGTGGTTGGGGGTGGTGGGGGTGGGGCAATAACACATTTCAGTTTCTGATTAAAATGTAAGAGCTGCATTCTGATTTGCAATTATCATAAGAAACAACATAATGTGGTCAGTAACACTGTATATGTTATTCATTTTGTGCTCTGTGCACTTTCAGAAACAGCCCTCAACCACCTCGAGCGTTCCAAACTGTATTACTGACCAGTTTCTCTCAGTGATCTTTACCATTCTTTGATGTTGCCATATTTTCCAGGAAGGATCTCTTAACTGCTTGAGGAACTGACCCTAGTGTCTTCTGCTAAATGTTTGTGAGGTAGTATGATTATCAAACAACTTCAAGTGTACAGGCAAATTGATCATAAGGAAGTGAGATGTGCTGTGTCACACATTTGGTGTTTGCATGCATCTGTATGCAGCATCCTGGGAATCAGTCAAATCTCCTTCATTTATTATTCCTGTGTCCCACTAGCAGTCAAACTTTTGGAAACAACCTCTTATACTTTCCCCAAAAGACAGAAGGCCATCAACTTTAATCCGATCTCAGTGGCTGAGTCTTCTGTCAATGTCTGTCAGTTGGTGCAAAGGATTGAGGAGCTGCTAACAAGTTGTTTCTTGTGGTCCGGTTATACTGAGTTTGATTCCCTCATCCTGCATTGCCTAACTGTGTGATTCTGAGCAAGTTACTTAACCAGACAGTGCTCCTGTGCTGAGTCTGAAAAACGTCCATGGAGATAAGTGCTGTACCCCAAATCAACAAATAAAAGTAACAATGCAAGACTTAATACTAAGCCATGGTTGCCAGCAGTATAGCTGGAGTTACCATTTTTGTGCCAGTAGGCCAAAATTGCCAATGCAGATTTTGGAGCAGCATTGATCCTAGGTGGTAAGAACATTCACTCAAAAGGTCCAGCATGTGGGGCTCACCCCTCAACTCTGGTCACTGTCTTTGTGGAGTCTTGCATATTCTTCCCCTGCCTTAGCTGGTTTCCTTCAGGCATTCTGGTTTCATCCTACTTCCTAAAACCTGGATATATTATACCCCAAGTTATCCATGTATGTGTTGTGTTTACCACTGCCCTTGTGATGAGGTGATGGGTAAATACAGTCCAAGAAGGACCAATGAACTTATCTAGTTAACAGACAAAAGAAGGAAATGACTCCTAAAAAACAAAACATTAGATTTAATTAAAAATGTAATACAGCATTTTTTAGAGCCAGAGGACATGGTTTATATACTACATTTAGACACTCCTTAAATGTGAAAAAGTACAAATATGTATTTGACCATACGTTGAAAAAAATAACTCAAAAAAGGCATATCTAACTCCTGTCAGGACTAAAGTGGTTCAGAAGCCATTTGTAAGGTTGTCCAGCTGTATTATGTGTGCTTCTTTACCATGTTTAACTATAGGTAATGGCCTTCTTTGCAGTTTGTCATTCTCGTAACAGGGCACATGACGGGTCTATCTTAACACTTAGAATGGAGTAGTAGTCAACACACACAACGTCGAACTAGAAACATTAAAACTGCAGAATATCGAAAAAGATGACAAGTATGTATAAAACATTTTTATGCAGGGGGATTTTACCCTTTTCCCAGAGCAGTGCAATCTAGGAACTACAATATATAATTAGCTAGGGGGTGTGGGGGTGCAGCCTTCTGTGTCAAAAATGTTTTATATAGACTTTTTTATGTTTGCTGATATTCCGGAGTTTTGATGTTTCTGGTTCAGCGTTGTGCCTGTCGACTCTTTCTCCATTTGACAGCTTAATATAGATCCAACACATGACTGCAAGTATTAGGGATTGATGGCTAGATTTATTGCATTTGTAGCAGCACAGTCATTTCTGTTATGTCTAGAACAATGAATAAAAGAGAGAGAGAGATTATTGGCCATAGTTCAGGTAGCAGCTTGGATGCCTGAGCAGTTGGGCAGGGAGGGGCATGAAGGAGTGACAATCATTGGCTCATCCTTTCCAAAAAGGAGGGTGGAATTTATGCATCTGAATTAGCACTTCCACAGAGTGATATGGTTACTGCTGTAACTGCATGGTAGCGTATTGAATTCTATATACTGGGGGGGGGGGGGTAAGATAACTGATGTTAAATGCAGTACTACATGTAACATTAAGCAATCCTTCCAATTTAGGGCATAACACAATCCCTGGTATACATGGACAGCATATGCAACACTGCCTGGTGTTACAATATACTGTGTTTCCATCTTCCCTTCCCATCCCTTCAATGTCTTTGATGGTCATGGTCCCATCCTACGTGAGGGTGAGCTGGGAGTGATGATGTTGGAGACAGATAAGTTAGGAGCAACTGGGAGCAGTGTTGGGCAGGCAATAATCAGCAGGAAAGCTACACATAGGAGAAAGAGAGACAGAAAGAAAGCAGAGATGAAAATACAGACTGCTGTGTATTATCATCTTGGCTAACCTATTAGATCCAGGTACTCTGATACTAAGACTTAAATAGCACACGCTTGGTTTATTTTGTTGCCTGTTATGGATTTTGGTAACAGTCATTTGCAAAGCTGAAGAATAAACAACATTGAATAACAAGAACTGCAATTTTGGATACCTGGTCATCTTTCATCTTTCGTTCAGTGGGTGGGGATATCACTGGCGGTTCCCATCCATCATAAAACACTGGAACATATGGTGGTACTGATTCTGGATTAGGCCATTCTGATCTACAAAGCATGAACAGATTTAGTCAGCATCACTTCAGATGTGTTGTAATTAACTTCTGCCTCCAAATGAAATATACAATTTACAAAATTACTGATAAGATCTTAATTCAGATATGGCTGCATCCAAAAATAACACTGCCAGGTGATTTAGATTGTACAAAAAGATTTAATGCTTGATTCATGCACAGTACTGTTTTACTGCAAGTTGCTAAAGATTTAATTATTCCTTTATCCTTGAATAGTGTCTACAGTGCTGTCATGTCCTAAACTTTAAGTTACTGTTTAATCATGTTATTTTCACAAGTTGCAATGGATATTAAGGTTTTGAATTGTTTCATTTGTTCAGATTGACAAGAAGACAGTCAGTATTGTTGTGCTTGAGATGTAGGTCTGACCCATGGTAAAGCTTATAAATGGCACACTACTTTAATCTTGTTGTTCAGATACCAAGATTTTATCTGAAGCTAAAAGTGTACCAGCCACAGAATATGGATCAGGGCATGCCTTTCAGCACTGGGTTTTACTATGCATCTAGGAGGGTTGTAATTCTACATGACAGAGCTCTTTGCCTGTGCATACTTGCTTCATGCAAGTGACATACTGTCAGCTATTTCTATCGGCCTAAATTATGCTCTTTACACCACAAGATTTGGTGTGGGGACTTCTGCATGAAGGTAGAAATGTCAGAATTTTGTATGCACTTGCTCATAAAAAAGATGCTTAGGCGGACACTAAAATGTAAGCAGGGAGCTGTGCAGATGCGCAGTAGATAAGCATTTCTGCAAGTAGGTAACAGGGATGTTACTTAATCTCACAGTGTGAATCATCCTGCCAAAACCAGTGCAATGGAATAGTTTATTTGCTTATTTATTAATTTGATTTGGCAACTGGTGTAGAACTCAATTCCCAGCAGACCATCTTCAGATTCAACCCGAGTCAAGGACATAAGATACATTATTAAAATGACATAAAATACAGTTAATAACAAAACATTCTACAAATTGAACTAATGCAGTTATAAACTCAGGCAGAGAAAAATAATTACTCTGTTGAGAGATAAGAGCTGAAATTATAGGTCAAGATGGAAGAAGCCAGGGAGGGTGGTAGTACAGTTATAGAACTCATTAGACAGGAGGAAGAGGTTGAGAAAGTAGGGGGGTGTATGAGAGATGAATTTGGGCCAAGAACTTTAGCTAGCAGAGCTATGAGTAAACAAAGGGGCAGAATTTGGTTGGGGAGCAGATTTTTGTAGTAGACTAGAATGCTGAGGGGGGCATGTTATGTCACACAGTCATTTTGGAAGCATTTGCAATGATCTGGATTCTTAGTTCACATATGAAAGATGGAAAGGATTGAGTGGACATAATTTCTTCTGGGATAGATCCCCAGATTTTAGGGTGAGAAAGGCGAAGGCATAGTTAGTGCTGGTCAGATTACTTTGTAGAACAAACATAGATTTGTAGAGGAAGTGGATAGTGATCTTACTCTGTAGGATGATGGTTGTTTTTTACAGAACCTACCTGCCAGTGAGGAATGAGAAGCATTGTAGTTGTAGTGGCTTAAAGTTCTGTGAGGCCAACAAGTTACATTTTCAGTGATGGGGAGTCAGTTGGCTTTTCTAAGGTGACACGATGACGTTTGTATTTGGGAGAGATGTTTATGAACCTGCAGGTGCTGTTAGCTGTTGTTTGTAGAGAGCTGGTGTAATTTTTGAGGCAGATGCAACTATTGGGAGGCTGTTTTCTAGCTGGGGAAGGAGAATACCTTTGACTGCAGCTGCATTTGCAGGAGGGATAAAAAAGTGGGAGAATTTCCTAGCCCAAAATTGGAGTTTATTTTGAATTTGGTAATTTTGATGTGCTTTTGAAGCTGAATATAGTATCAAACCAGAGTCCAAGATATTTGCATCATTGGAAAGTTTTCAGTGCTGTAGTGAACTTTCCCATGAGCTGAAACTTCACAGAAGCTTTTCAGGGTACCAAATAATATTGCATTGGTATGTGTCACATTTAGAACTAGTTTATGCTTGTGGATCCAAGAGCAAAGTCTTGCTGCAAAAGGTTCTTCAACTGATGTGGAGATGTGTCATGTCCGCAGATGATGATATTATCTATGTACAGAATAATCAGAATTTTGGGGCAGTCAAGTGGCTGGAGGTTGGTTGATAAATAGGGAGGAAAGAATAGATGAAAGTCCTAATTGGGGTACTCCTTTTGTTTTGGGTTATTGGGAGAGGATGGGGATACACCTTGTAATAAAATGTGTCTGCTGGAGAGGACACCTTGAAGCCAAAGGGTAGCTTGTGGTCTGATAGTATTGTCTGTTAGGGAATGCAGGAAAAGAAAGTGGTTTATAGAGTCAAATGCTTTTGTTAGATCAATAAAGATGGCTCCTGTTAAGTGCCCCCTGTCCCTATGTTTAAGTTGGTAAGCTGTTAGGGTGTAAAGAGCCATCATTGTGCTCCTGCCTGACCACACAGGAACATTGGAGACATTATGATATTTGGATATATATTAGCTTCTCAAATATTTTTCCTAAAGTGGGCAGGGCAGAGATGGGCCTGAAATCATTTGGAGATTTTAGGTTGGTAACTTTAACTTTTGGAATTGATATTTCTTTGGCTGTTCACCATTGAGGTGCCATAACATTGAGAGTGGCGCTTAAGTTGTAGATGTGTTTTATGGTTTGTGTGAGGTGCTATTTGCACATATGGATGAACCAGAGTGAAAGACATTAGTACCGGGGGGAGGGGGGTGGCATTGGTCAGGAGTTTATCTTCTTTTACTTTTATACTTGATGAGAGTGGTTTTAAAGTAGAATTGAGGTGGCATCATTGGGAGTCATTCTGTATTGTAAGTGAAGTTAAAGTTGGTGTTGCTACCCATTGCTTGCTGCCCCCTTTTCCTATCACAGAGTCCTGATATACAGCATGCATAAACCTACATGGCAGTTATTATTAATTTAATACATTTTATTGTCTTCTGTTTTAGTAGTCAGATTCAATCTTTTGCTTTAAAAAAACATTGGCAACTATATTAGCCCAAGATATCAACAAATTATTCAGCTTTTTCACAGCTATAGGACAATACTTCCTAGGGAACTCAGACTACAGCCACCATAGTTGAATGAATAAAATGACTACATTAGTATGCACAAACATGTACAAGCACAATACATTCTAATATTTTTATGCATGATACCATTAACTGGTATACACTGGTTGGGTCATCTATAACCATGGCTGTTCAAATATAAAAAATGGATACTTCTTTGCAGTGAATTTAAGAAGGAAATTATGGTATTATCTATACACAACAAATAACATAAATGCAATGTAGATAAACCAATGGAACTAGAAAAATCCAGTCATTGGATAACTATGGCTAGGTTATGTGTGAAGTACACTGAATCATACTATTGTGAAGCGTCATGCATTATTCTTATGTTTCTGCCCTTAACAGTCAATTTTGCATCTGTCATGTCATTGAAAACAATTGGGGGTTAATTGCAACTAATGAAGTAATGATTTCTAGCATGGGTAATAAGTTTAAGTTTTTGGGTAGAAATGCAATAAGTCATTTAACAAGTTTTTACAAACGTGCAAATACAAAAAGTAGCAGTATCTTTACTTGAATTTTTTGCACACAATTTAAGCTCATTAAGAAAAATAAAGAAGACTGTTTTACAAAAGGAAAGATAGATATTTCTCCAGAACATTTCACCTGTTCATCAAAAGGAATTCTATATACAGCAACATTTTGAAATTGTTTGGCATTCTACATAGGTAGGTGAATGAAAAAAAATGAACGAACATATATGTAGACATTGTTATGTTGTTATAAATGATACAGATAAAACATTTGCTAAGCAGCATTAAGATGCAGTGATTTTAACCACTTTTTATTTTATGTGGTGGATGAAATTTATATTCATATTTGGGATGAAGATGCAGTAAATATGTTAAATATAAAGGAATATTCTTTTTAAATACCTGTACATATCCTGGGATGAATGAATCCATTCATTTTAAATGTAAATTAATGGAAAGGACATTGAGGCATTACATAGTGGAATCATTCTTTAGGCCGCAGTGGTGCAGCGGTTAGAATTATTGCCTCACAGCAAGAGGTTCTCCGTTTTGATTCTCGGCTGGAGCGCCTTCTGTGTGGAGTCTGCATGCCCTCCCTGCAGTCTGAGTGATGTTAAAGACATGCAGGTAGGTGCATGCATGAATGGGTGTGCCTTTTTTGAAGGTTGGGTGTCAGGCTGGCACCTCGGCACTGTAAAAATCTACTGCCAATCATAAGCGGACCAGAGTTCCACTGTGGCGACCCCTAACCTGGAAAAGCTGAAAGACATTGCTAGTTGTTCCTTCTTTCCCACAGTATGAAGCAGCCTGCAGGAATAGGTGAACAAAAGGAATAGGTATGTATCAAAGATAATTCCATTTTTGTGGAACCGTCTTCTGCTCCACATAAAGCTAAACACTTCTCTTATTATATTCAAATATAACTTGGATGAATGGATGGGTAACCACAAATCCACCCCCAGTTTTGCACCATTATCCCTCATGAAAAGGGGAAACATGTAAATATCCCAAATTATCCTTGTTCTGCTTATCTCTGTGTTATCTGTACAGAAAATATAAGGACTAAAACAATCACGGGAGTGTTAAGGTTAGGCATCTTAAGATTTTCAATAACATAGTAAGTTCTTATGAATCTATGAAAGTGCTAACTATGAATTGTTGTGCTCTTCAATTTTTGAATAATAAAGGAGTTGACTTTTGGAAGTTTTTGCATTTTATTTTATTTATTTTATTTTATTTGAGTTACTGCTATTCCAGCTTTGGCATTATTGTTATTGGTTTTAAAATGAGAATTAGGTAATCACATTTAACATAGAAACACTAACCATATAAGACAGTGACCAAACCAAAATCTTGAGCAAACAGCATACTTGAATATGGGAAAGTGCTTCCCACACAGCCCATAATGAGTAATGGATTGTATAATCTTTAACAATCTGTAAAATCTTTAAAAGTAGCTCTCACAAAGGAAAGCACTGCCCTAATCATACAAGTGCGGGTATTGAAGAAATGACAGTCACAGAAAATAGTATAAAATCCCATACATCTTTAAAGTACACTCCAAGTGCATACTTTTATTTCTGAAATAAAGTATGCAAAATGTGCAACATATTAAAAAAAAATAAATTTGAAAATTAATTGTGTACTTTACATTAACTAGTCAGGCAACAGGTTCTTAGTCAGTGGGGTAGAACTGAAATGCTCAGAGAATGCCTGCAAAAACACAGAGGAAACATCTCCACATGGACAGTAACTAGATAGCAACACAGACCCCATGACCTTCACAGAACTAAAACACTTAAAATAGTTACTAGCACAGAAATGAAAATGCAAAATATCTAGTAGTCACAGAACTAAAACTTGTGATATTCATGGTGATTCATTTTTTTAACACTCTCACGCATATAGATTCTCAAGTCCTAGCTCATTAGTATGCTGTAGTTATTACACAATACTGCTGTAGTTAATTATCACACAATACTGCTGTAATTACCGCACAACACTGCTGTAGTTATCGCACAACACTGCTGTAATTATCACACAACACCGCTGTAGTTATTGCACAACACTACTGTAATTGCACAACACCGCTGTAATTATCACACAATACTGCTGTAGTTATCGCACAACACTGCTGTAGTTATTGCGCAACACTGCTGTAATTATCACACAACACTGCTGTACTTATCGCACAACAATGCTATAGTTATCGCACAACACACTGAGAGAAGAAAACTTGGTCTGCTTGCTGTAGTGACACTGAGGTGTTGTGCTGAGTGCACTTGCATTGTGCTGACTTTTCCTGGTTGATTATAGGTAACTGCTATGGCAGGACAGAAAATTATATTATTCTAATAAACAAAACCTTTGCCCAACTCAGCTGCACAGATAGAGTAGTTATTTCTAAGTTTTTATCCGATTTCTTATTCTATTAATGTATATAATGCTTATGCCACATAGTGTCACAGGTAGTCACTAGCATTGCAGTTCAGGAGACCATTAGGGAACCTAGTCCAAATTCCAAGTTACCCACAAAGCACAGTCTGGTTAAGTGATTTGCTTAAGGTTAAGCAGTAGGCAAATGAGAGCTGAAGGAATCAAACCTGTACCACAGGAAGTACAGCAGATAACCGTACCCTCTGCCAGACATAATAACACCCTTTTGTTAACCAGAAAGGCTCATTGGACATGCATTCCCTTTTCAGGAGTAAACCAGGAGCACTGTCTGATTTAGTGACTTGCTCAAGGTCAAATAGTAGCAAGTGAGGGAATCAAACCCTGTATCACAGGAATTACAGCTGCAGCTCACAGCCTTGACCTCTGTGCCATCTGCCTTAAAAAGTGAATAGCCTTTACAGCTGTTAAACACAAGTACATACAGATTCTGAATACACTCAGCAGCAAATTTAGAAATCCGAGTCTGGCAGAGAAAATACATCTACCAGAGGACTGGCTTGGACAGGAACAGGTAATTTCAGGCAAATACAAATATTACTCTATCTCATACTATTCCCACATTCTTGTAAAAATAGCTTTCTACGTAACATAACTGCTGGAGGTTTATAAATGTGTCATGTAATGGGTCCAGTAAACAGAGGGTTAAACATCCAGTTTCACTTATCCAGTATTCTAGTATCACTTCCCGCACACATATTCTTTGTATTAACCTTTTACTGGAGGTTTTAGTCTCTTCTCTCATCATACCTTGTGGCATTTAAAATTTTTGTGCTGGCATTTAACGTTATTTTGCATCTCTCTTCTGTCCCCCTCATCCGTATCAGTCATGGTGGTGTGCCACAGTTGCGCCAAATAAATAAAAAAGAAAATAGCAGACCTTATTTTAAGCAGATCTAGTATATACTCCTGAAGTGAAAGTACTTAAAATTGTTGATTTGGGGTTTTTAATTATCTCTTGCTCTCAATCAAGGAGTATTGTCAGTTATTGTTCTGCTTCAATCCAATTTAAGTGGCTAGCTCTTGGCAGCTCATGCGCTGTTTCTGGTAACACTACTAGTGTGATTATAACTATTACTGTTCTTAAGGTCTATTTAATGCATTTTATTGTTATACTACCTGCACGTTTTGTTACATTGTTACCTACTGTATAGTCAACTTGCCAACCAGTTCAGCATTTTCAAAACTTTGTTGTTTGTGAGGTCAACTTAACCATTTATTGCTGTTTAGTGTGCTTGTCTTAATGATAGGGGTAGGTTGTACAGTGATATCTGCTGTTTAACCAGTTTGTCAACAAACTGAGCGTCTTAGCACTGCTTTCACTTGAGTTTTGCTGTAAACTGACCTTTAGTGCTACATTTGTAATACTGTATAATTTACCTCATTATGAACAGTGCAACGTTTGCCTGAATAAGTAGTGTTTTACTTAACTGTATCTGCCTTTAACTACATATTGCACACATATGAGCTGGTTACATGCTATGTTATACTGCTTGCATGATTGAGAATCCTATTAGATGACTACATCATTGTAATAATTGTTTTATTCATCTTGTTTTGCATCTATTACTGTTTTTGTACATACCTCTCAGTTAACTCTGCCAACTCCTACTCTTACAATTCTTTTCTCTGCTCTCTAAAGTTCTCTAATTAATCTCCACTCTCACATAACCTCCTCTCACTCTTCCCTTTCTAGGCTATATCCCCTAGCCATTTCAGCAGTAAGAATCACACCTCTGCCAGGCTTGAAGTTTAACAGGTCATTTCAGCTCAAGCAAAACGGTGCTGCAAAAAAGTTAAGGAAATTAATGTATGTTAAGACCTGTATATTAGCTGCATTTATCTCTGCGGTAACAGCTGCAGGCACACCACTGAACCATAACTTTTGCTTTTTTTTCTACCCCTCTACAACTCCAAACAGTTTCCTCTTTCTTACTGTTGCAGTCCACCTTTTCCTATATTCCCATGCACCATATCACTTCTGTGACATTTTCTTTCCGGTGATAATTTAAAGGATAGCCGTAAAGTCTTTCTGCCTATACCTACAGATGAATTGGAGACTGACTGTTTTTTTTACAATTTACTGCTACCACAATCAATCCAAGAATCTTTAGTCCCTGATATCTGGAAAACATTCTATACCATACCTCTACCCAAAGGAGGAAACTCCACTGACCCTTTCAACTTCAGGTCCATAGCCATTCTGTCCCCACTTTCTAAAATCCTCAAAAATGCATATACACACAGCTTCTCAATATCTTATTCAAGAAAACCTTCTGGCAACAACCCAACATGGGTTTTAGCCCAACCATAGTACTGCTACTGCCCTTATAGCTTTCTCACATACTGTAGTTGAAGCAACAGACAACAAACTTGTGTCTTGCCTGTTCTACGAGCTCTCAAAAGCCTTTGACACTGCCTCTCACTGTAAGAGTCTAACAAAATTAGCTGACCTGAATCTCTCCATTCACACTCTTGAATGGCTCTCCAGCTGCCTTACCAACAGGCTGCAGTCTGTCAGATGGCAAACCTCCTTCTTCCCTCTCCTACCTATCTAAACAGGTGTCCTCCAAGGCTCCATTCTTGGACCGCTACTATTCAAAATATCTACTAACAACCTTTATACATCTTGCTATGACTCCTGTCTAATTAAATATCCAGATGACTCCACATTAATCACGTCTTCTGACAATCTCTCTCTCAACTTCACACAATTACCCAAAACTCATTACAAAAACAAACCTCATCTTTTCCTTCCAGAATCTCTTTATGATCAGAAATCTACCTTTACTATCTCATCACTTATTAACACAATCAATAAAGAAGAATCCCACACAAAGCTCCTTGGTACTATAATAGATGATTTCTAAGCTAGTTCCATAGTTCAGAATAAATTTTTCCCAGACAGCAACACAGCTCTATTACAACTATAACTGTTCAGCAGGAACTGCCATGTTTTTTTCATGCAATGCCAAAAAGAAACAACTCAAGCTTTGTACTATACTACCAACTCTTATCTAAGTTTATATAAGTTCTGATACATACTAAGTTTTATATGTCTATGTATTCTTTTATAATTTTTTAAAAATTTTTCCAATTTTTTTGTCAAGTGTCTGTATTTTTATTTGACTGTATTAATTGTGGAGCTTTACTCCCCAGGCCTTCACTAAAAATGGGTTTCTGACCCAGTGGACTTTCCCGGTCAACAAATGTCAATAAATAAATAATAATAAATAAATAAGATCAATTAAAATTCGTCCTTCACGTTCATCAATGTATCAAAAAACACACCAAAAACTGTGTCTGCTTTACAGGAACAGATAATTCCTCACTACAGACTTCAAAATTTCTCTAGCACAGGCATACCTTCTTCCCAGCCTACTTTATGTCTCTCCTATCCTAACAAACGTACAATCCACTTTAATCTCCAAGCTTGAACAAACTTATAACAAAATTGCAAGATTTGCCTCAAACCAGCCCTACACCTCTCACCACTGCCTTTCACTAAAGAAACTACAGTGGCTAAAATTTCCCCAACTCCTTCTATCACAACTTCACATAATGCACTCAATCCTCCACAAACCCACTACCCACCCTGCCCTTTCTTCTCTAGTATCCTACTACACTCCAAATCATTCAATCCATAGCTCTGACCAACACCTCCTGGATAACTAAAAGCCCAATAAAACCATCAACAAAATGCTCTATAAATGCTCAGTATTTCAAGCTTGGAACAAACTCCTTCTCAGTTTAAAAAGTATTACCCATACAAATAGCTTCAAAAAAGAACTAAAAGACACCCTCTCAAACTCATGGATCTCTTCTTGCCAGGATCCTACATACCCCCCCCCCCACACTGTCTATATAATGCTTTTAGAACTCTAACTCCCTAGATTGTTCCACTGTTCTCTATCTCTGCCTCACTCAACTAAGTGGTGTATCATCATATGTTTTCATTTATGCTTTAATGTATATTTCAGTCTATGTAAAAACGTATGCCTCATTTTATGTTTCTATGCCTGTTTTAAACTTATGTATCAACCTATGTCTCAAGTCATGTTTCGATGTATGTTTCAAGCTGTATATATTTTAAATTGTTTCTTCCATAATGTTTGTAATATGCTGGAGCTTTTCTTCTCAGGTCTGCACTGAAAATGGGCTCAGGCCCAAGATAGACCATCCCAGTTAACAAACGTCAAACAAACAAACAAATAAATAAATAAATAAGTGTATGGCGCAACACACTTTTTTTAAAGATGTTTTTTGTAGCCAGCAGGTCAGTAGCAAGAAATATACTTTCAGCAGAACAGTCCAAAAAACATAGGAATGCCTTAAGCCTCAGTTGCTTAGACATGCTTTCTGCTCTGTCTGTTTCCATCCAAGGTCAGCCTGAATGCTGTCTGTGTAGAAATATTTATTTTAACCCAGCCAAGCAAAAACATAAGCTGATCATATAGTGAGATGGAGTAGACCTAAACATGAACGCACAACAGAGATGTGAAGGATAACGTGCCCTATGGCACAAACAAAATAAATCCTTACAGAGAGCTTTTGATCACATTACAAGCCTGCATAATTATCCAGCCACAACTGAATGGAATAAAACTACGGGTATGACACAGATGTTTCTGTTTCAGTGTTTATACATGTGCTTGCCCTTTCCACACTATGGTTGTGACCTTTCTGTTTCAGTGTTTATACACGTTTGCCCTTTCCACACTATGGTTGTGAGCTTTCTGTTTCAGTGTTTATACACGTTTGCCCTTCCACACTATGGTTGTGACCTTTCTGTTTCAGTGTTTATACACGTTTGCCCTTTCCACACTATGGTTGTGACATTGCTGTTTCAGTGTTTATAAAGTTTGCCCTTTCCACACAATGTTGTGACCTTTCTGTTTCAGTGTTTATACACATTTGCCCTTTCCACACTATGGTTGTGACCTTTCTGTTTCAGTATTTATACACATTTGCCCTTTCCACATTATGGTTGTGACCGTTCTGTTTCAGTGTTTATACGTTTGCCCTTTCCACACTATGGTTGTGACCTTTCTGTTTCAGTGTTTATACACGTTTGCCCTTTCCACACTATGGTTGTGACCTTTCTGTCTCAGTGTTTATACACGTTTGCCCTTTCCACACAATGGTTGTGACCTTTCTGTTTCAGTGTTTATACACGTTTGCCCTTTCCACACTATGGTTGTGACCTTTCTGTTTCAGTGTTTATACACGTTTGCCCTTTCCACACTATGGTTGTGACCTTTCTGTTTCAGTGTTTATACACGTTTGCCCTTTCCACACTATGGTTGTGACCTTTCTGTTTCAGTGTTTATACACGTTTGCCCTTTCCACACTATGGTTGTGACCTTTCTGTCTCAGTGTTTATACACGTTTGCCCTTTCCACACTATGGTTGTGACCTTTCTGTTTTAGTATTTATACATGTTTTCCCTTTCCACACTATGGTTGTGAGCATGCTGAAATGCCTTTCCTTTTTCCTTTTGTTATAAACTGTTGTCTGTCCTAAATTTTCTGAAGACCTATTGAAAAATTGTGAGACACTTGTAGACAATTATGTATAACACCAATCAACACATCTATGCTAAAAAAAAGCATATTTTCTGCAGCACTAAATGCTCTATTGCCCCCCCAGTAATGTATAGTTTTTAACCATTGCAAAAGCATGATGCAAAAAAAATCATAAGCAGTAATGCACAACACACTCTGAAATGTCACACTAAACAGCATCAACAATGCAGAAATGTAAGTAGTGTCTTGTGATCTAGTGAGTACCACACTATGGAATACAACAAGGTTACAAGAATGATTCATCACATCATCAGCAAATGCTAAAAAATATAAATTTTGATATAATTATTTTTTGAATAAATAATGTCATGTTAAATAAACTTTATTCTACTTATCATCATGTTCCAGTATTGCAACTATACTATATACACCTGTTAAACTGATAAGCTGAGATAGCTACATGTGCCTTTCCCCTCTCCTGTATTCCTGGTCATGGGTCTGGTGATTTTGTCATATTGCCAGTAATGATGATTCTGCAAGATGATGACGTGATGGCTTGTGAGATGCAAATACTAATAAATCATAAGATAAAGGGGTCACTAGGAATGTGGTAGCACTATGTTATTTTAAGTTTAAATTCATGTTTTTTCTATCAAGTATTCAACAGTTGAGAGGCATGTTTCAAGTATTCGACAGTTGAGAGGCATGTTTCAGGCATTCCAAATCACAAGTCTGATACTCCACCATGAATAGCTAACCTTTTTGGCCCCCTTGACTGAAACACCAGAAAATATTTACATACCATCAGCTATGCCCTTTCAGAGGACTCCCACGTGTGGCCCTCTGCTCCTATGCTAGGTGAGTTGCCTTGGTGCCTGCATATGCAATCATGTTGCTGACTGGTCTCTGAATCTGCTTGTCGGTTCTGTTTTGATCACTGACTATACTGATTTGCTCTGATCCCAACAGCCACTATTGCTAAAGGTCCATTCTGATTTTACATTGAAGATCATTCGCTGACCATGCACAAAGAGAACTTGTAGCAGGATAACTCTCTCTGCCTGGGAAGATTTCCGTTTTCTCTTGGAGTAAGCCATGACTACCCGAAATTTCAAAGAAATACAGGCATAATCTCAGAGCATGTCAGACATGGTATATCCATACTACAGTAACACATGGATATATATGCCCAGTGCTTCATGTCTCACATGATCTGGCACAATCTTCCTTTGTGGCTGCCATGCATACAGTGGCAGTCAGTATGGTATGGTTCTAGGTATTGCTCTGATACAATACATGATGCCACACTATCCTGCCAAGGAATCCATGCAGAGACTCAGAATATCTGGAGCAGGATATACTGCATATTCTGTGTGTCTTTGGGGCATAATAACAGACATACTGCCTCTTCGTAAACTGGGGGCAAGTAAAAGTTTTGTTAAGATGCATTGTGTTCATGTTCATGGACTGCGCAAGTACAACAGGTCCAGCAGTGCAGTTGCCTACCAGTGTATGACAACCACCCTGGTAATGATATACCCCATGAATGCCAGCCATCTAATATCTACCTCTACAACATACACAACTGTTATATGACCCCTGACATTAGAGTGTGTGCAGCCCATGAGGAGGCTAAGGCCAACACCAGGACATCCCTGAGGATGTTGGTGCAACACCCTGGCATTATACACATACAGCTTCCAACATGGCTATATGTGGTGCTCCCACCGCCCTCACGATCTCAATCCAGACATAGAGCACCTTAGTACAGGTGTAATAAAAAGAAGTTCTTACATGCTACAAAAGTTCTGTGATCATACCCTCCTCCAGCAGTCCTTGAAGCAGATAAGACAATTGTGTTTACTGCAGTCTGCTATGGAGTGGCACCAGGCCATCAAACTATGTAAATGGTAGTTTCAGTCCCTATTCCTTCTCCACTTAAAAAACATGCACAGTCTTTGCCACAGTCACAGTCCATCAAAGCATGTGATTCTATAACATATATGGATGCACCATTCATGTGGTCACATCATGGGGGCTTGTGGACTAAAAAGTAGTGATGTCCCTTGGAGATGGAGGTTGCAAGTTCCTCCTCCCCATAGTGGAAAAAGTATACTAAAGTGTGACTGTCTCCTCAGCAGACAAACCTGTGTGACTCAAAACTCTCACTAAAGGGTAATGACCACTTGACAGCTGTAACCCTCCCTCACAGAACACCACAGTACATAGGGAAGCATATGCCAGTTAAATAGAATGAAACAGAACAGTTCATGTGGCATGGATATAAATAGTGAGTAGTACATGCACACACACACACACACACACACACACACACACACACACACACACACACACATATGCTCCTTAGCCTAAACCTGGACCTAAGTTCCTCAGGGACTACAATATGCATCAAACTACTGCATAGCATTAACCTGCTAGTGTTTTACTATGTGAGAAACCCCTGCCGATATTCATAGTACCCTAGACAAATATTCCCCAGTTGTCAACTACATCCAGTAAGTCAACGTCCTCACCCTCAACATGGTTTTGTCTTTTCAGTACTCTCTAATACCTCCACAGGTTTTGTCTTTTCAGTACTTTGTAATCACTCCATAGGTTTTGTCTTTTCAGTACTTTGTAATCACTAGATAGGTTTGGGCTTTTCAGTACTCTCTAATCACTCCATAGGTTTTGTCTTTTCAGTACTTTCTAATCACTACATAGGTTTGGGCTTTTCAGTACTCTCTAATACCTCTATAGGTTTGGGCTTTTCAGTACTTTCTAATCACTACATAGGGTTGGGCTTTTCAGTGCTCTCTAATACCTCCACAGGTTTGGGCTTTTCAGTACTCTCTAATACATCCATAGGTTTGGGCTTTTCAGTACTCTTTAATACCTCCATAGCTTTGCGCTTTTCAGTACTCTCTAATACCTCCATAGGTTTGGGCTTTTCCGTACTCTCTAATCACTCCATAGGTTGTTTTCTTACAAATTTAAGTAGTGTGATGAGCAGACACGTGGCTGCAGCAGTTTTCATTGTGCAATTTGGAGGGTATTAGTGAGGTCATTATGCTAATGAGACCATTTAGAGCAAATGTCTCTGAATTGCACAGTGTACACATGGCCAAGGTTATGCAATGACACACTTTCTATATTGTGCACTTACAGGAGAACCTGCAAAGCTCAGTGCTCATGTTTGGGTGGGTCAATGACCCCAGATGGATAATGAGAAAATGTATTGTAATATTATGGGCTGTAGAGGAACTAAAGTATAGCAATGGCAACATATATATGTACTATTTGTTGCTGTTGCACTCCTTACATGCCATAGTTCACACCCTATCACTAGCCTGACATGCCATGCATATACATGTCACACTACAATGGCACTACAAGATGTCACACAAACTGAGTTCTCACTGTTGTATGACACATGTCAACAGCAGCAACATGGGTGGAGAGTGAGAGAAAGAGAGAAGGAGAGAGAGAGACTACATACATCTTAACTTTTTTCAGCTGCAACAGGCAGTCTATTAGCACACATTGTCTAAGCAGTAAGAAGTAAGAAACTCTGGTGCCTGGCATTATAGACTGAATGTGATCTTCAATGATTTATCAGCAAAGCAAACATTCTATGAGGGACAGAGCAATCAAGGACACTCTACAAAATCAGACACAGTTAAGAGGTGAGCTGCTATACCTTGCATTGTATAATTTTTTTTCATTCATTTGATCATAGTGAGGCATCTGAGATGCATTTAGTCAACAAAGTGATTGTAACTGCTGTGTGTGTGTGTGTGTGTGCGCGTGTGCATATGCATGCGTGTGCGTGTGTGTGTGTGTGTGTGTGTGTGTGTGTGTGTGTGTGTGTGTGTGTGTGTGTGTGTGTGTGTGTGTGTGCATGTGCTCACTAAATACTTGCATAACTTATATATTTTGGATACAAAGTACTTCTTCCAACAACAATTACATAACTACATCAAGTATGAATCATTAGGCAGAGGAGCTATTTTCATTAAAAAACATCTATCTCTAAAGTATATGGTAGTGAAAATACAAGGCAATTTAACAGGCCATTTTCTAAGCAGAGTAATACCATCCATGGTGGATGTTATCAATGAAATAATACCATATCAATGAGTGTAAGGCCCTCCAACTACAGCATCAGTCCTCACAAGAGTCCTAGGCAGGCATTAATTCCCTGATAATGCCTACCTTTTAAAACATTATTGTATGCATAGCCAACAGCATTTAGTTAACTGTGGAAAACACAAAGTTCCTCATGTACTAATTAGTGTTGTCTTCATTTTCTGAATAAAACATAAATAACCATGTATCTACTCTGGAACTACAAGACCCCTATTATGCCAGATCCTGTTAAAATGGAGACTGTTCCATCAGCAGTAGAAGGCAACATCTGTCTATAGTAAGCGTAATTCAGTCAAATAGGTTACAGCTCTCACTGTAGGCCAAAAATCAGGCTAAATGGGCCAATGGCACATACCTTGCTAAAAGTAACCAACACACTGTGAAATTCAGGTAATATATTGCATTGAACACATCTGATAAATTTAAATCACATATCATGGCACATTCCCAAAAGCTGGAAGCAAAGTTCAGGGACAAAGGAACAGATCTATATAAATGTACATGTGGCGAGGGTCTCATGTCCCTGAAGCATACTCACAGATCTTTGGCTAAGAAGAATCCTTCACACCACTGCTTTTGTTCTTTTTCCTTGTTCTATAACTGCAAGGGACAATGCTCAGGAGATTTCCTTTTTACTACATATTTCAAAAATCAAAACAGCTGAATGGCATTATCCTAAAGATGCAGAGATAAGCACTCATGCTGTGGTGACACTTCCTTTCTGTGTCACAGGAGAGAGTAACCCCAATCTTAACGTGCATATAAATGCCATGATTTTTTTGTTCACCTTTCTTCATCTGGACAGCCAACCCAGTGCCCCACATCCATAACTGCGGTCTAGTGGCTAATCCATTTCATCCTCAATCTACCACCAATTTATTGCTGAGGCCAGCTTGGATCTTAAGGGCATCAAGGGGAGAGATAGTACTGCCATTCATTTGGTGAGGTAGTTTACATATGACCTACCCATTTCCCCCACCCCTTTCAGTGTTGTAATGTTTGAGGGCAGGAGTGCAATAGGGGCCATTGTGGCATATCACCTTGCCTCTGCAGCAGCTCAGCTATGACCACCCTCTGACTCCTCACTGTACTGTGTCCCCTTACATGCAATGTCTATGGCCTCCACAGGGATTTACACAGGAGACGCCCAAGTCAATGTCCCCAACCTCCAGGATAGAAATGTCCATCCCTCCTGCCCTCTCCATCAGTCACTTGTGTTACCAGGGCCATAGTCAGGGCTTTATCCCTCTATGATACTGGTGTGGCCCTGAAAATATCATATATGTCCATTTCAAATATCATAGATCTCAGAATGAAGTCTTGTTATGAAGACAAGCCACCAATTATTCAAGTGACAAAAGAATCCAACACAGGAAACAACCTCCAAGTAATATTTAAGGACCAAGCAGAAATTCAGCTGGTCATTCTCCTGGACCCCTATATCAGAATGTTCTGAAGTAGCAAAATGATACAATATATCCAGTGTACTCTGCACACCTGGAAATAAAAAGATAAAGTCAATAAAGGTACACTGGGAATTTCTTTTGCATTTGAAACTTTGAGAACTATGTATCATCACAAATACAGAAGGAAGTTTAATCATCTTCATAACATATTTAGCAAAATGGCTGTAACAGCAGTAACATTTCCATATGAACATAGTGGGAAAATTACCATATAGATAGGGTCATATGTGTTCCATAAAACTAACTCCACCTTTCTACATCTGACTTCATGGATACCCAGAACATCAAAAATACCTGCAAACCTCCTAACCTACTTAGATAAAATTCTAGTCCAAGAGCACTCACTCAGGAAAAGAATACAATCACCCTTACCATGTGACCATGGCTCAGTGACCTACAACAATGATCAGATCAATGTATGTTCTTTAAAATCTATATTCTTTGGTCTGGTACATTAATACTATCACACTCTAGGCCCATTAGGCATGGAAAAGGTCCAAATAGTATTGCCATACCCTGGCGCCGTTCACATTGATAGCTCCCATAACCCATTTATTTTGGGAGATGTACGACCATCTGCCTCAGCTCAGCCTGTACAATGGCATCAACCAATGTAGCACTTCTCTTTAACAGATTGTTCCTGGACACTGTCCTGATAATTTAGTGAGACCAAGGTTTCAGTGGAAAGGCTCACATTGGAAAGAACAGTGAAACAATTTCTAAAACTGATATCTTATTATCTGTATATTCTAGTACAGCAATGTGGCTTACAACAGACAGGATGAACAGTCTGGTCCAATGGTGCATGGACCTGCAATGTAACCACCTGATGGTCCCTGGTGTCAGTCTCAGCAGCAGCCCTTTGATCATTGGCAAAAAGAAAAGATAAGGTGGGGCAGTAGTAGTGCCTCAGCAGGACAGATAAGAGAAGACTTCACATGAGCTGCTCAGCCACAGTGGATACACTGCAGTAAATCACATGCACAAGTTAAATGCCCTATTACCCAGATTTATGACACCACTTGGGTTGGGCAGTGTAAAAAATGCCTCTCTATGAGGAACAAGAAAGAGCATATTTGGCCAGTTTCATACAGTTGCATCAGTGTTATACGAATATACATGGACTTTCTATGATCCTCTCTATATAACCAGACTGACTCTCAATTTACTGAGATCCCCAGTATCACACAGCAGGAGTCCAATCTTACTTTTATATCAATGTATGAAACTGAATTAGTACAGAACAGTATGACGAGTGCAAATTTGCAGAGTTGACAAATAAAATGAAAGTCCTGCCACAGTGAAGAATTCTTGACTCCATAGCAGGATGTCTGGAAATTATTCAACAAAATGACAAACAAACTAATGTCATATATGAACTTTCCTGCTATAGGTCTCAAAATGAGGACATCTTGTGCTGAAAAGTGCATAGAGAATGACAGTTAGGACTTTCATATAGTGCATCTATGCATAGCAAGGGGCTCTATCATCATATAGTGCAGATAACTAACACTGCACAGGTGTTAGCTGTAAAAGGATTAATTTAGAAAGAGCAGTCTCTCTCAGTTACTGTTCCTAGGTTCCAGCCATAATGCATCTCCAATCTATAGGCTGCAGTAGCATTTCACTTCTGTTTTCTGGTGCACAAACAGTGACAGGGGTAGACTCAGCCATCACTGATAACAGTTTGACTCATCAGCCAACTCACTTGGCAAGACAAATCTCTCAGATATGCATCAAATGAAATTTACATCACAGTTTAATGTGAACCATGAAAGATAATCTTGTTCACATCCTCAGTTGTAGCACAGCAGTCTCATATCTGCATCTGACAAAAGTACAGTAAATTTTCCCATCTGTATAAATATCTCCTTGTGCATTCCCTGAAATCAGGCCATAGGCCTAATAGAACTAACCCAGTCATCAAAATAAATAATAAAGAGCATTTCAGAAAGCAGAAAGTGAGAAAAAAATTTGTCAAATAAGAAAAAATTTCAAACAGACTCATTTAAATTTGCATAGCAAAAAAATGTATCTTGAAATATCTAATTCCAACATCTTAGCTGCTGGTTGAATTTACGGGACTGCATCCCACAAAGATTTTACATATATAATCAAACTTCTATAGGGTTTGGGTTGATACTGTCTAGCGGAAGTATATTGTCTGGACCATATGTAATTGTAGAACTGCAAAACTAAGAACACAGTTTAAGTAAAGTAGAAAAATGTCTTCAACTTTACTTCAAAATTAACATTTTATTTTGTGTTTATTTGAATGTATTTATCAAAATAGGCTGCGGATATTAATGAACCATCTTATTTCATACACTGCCTGTGTACAAATAACCCGGGTACAACTAAAAGCAAAGTTAGGAAGGAGCAACAAACATGCATAAGAATCCAAAGTTACTGTTGTGCAGTGTGATTAAATTTAAATTTTTGAAATGGGTAAGAAGTGCAGAAAATAGTAAGATAAGTTAGGGTAATAAAGAAGGAGATGTCGATTGTGTATGACAAAGCAAGAGACGCTAGTGAAAAGTTGTGTTATCATCTACTGGTAATGGTTTAGGGTTCTAAGTAAAAGTGAAAATTAATCTGTGAGGGAGATTTAAGTTGGGTGGTTAGTGTATTTGCACAGTGCTGATTTGTTATGGTAGTATTTATGAGCTCATCTTAATTCTGTATAAGTAGTGTGATTTATGGTGTTGAGGTGGAATGGATTCCCAGAATCTGGATGTCAGTGCAGACAACATATGGTCAGTCATGTATAACTTAGTGAAGGGAGTCTGAGGAGTGGTTGTAATGGAAAAAGTAGATCATAGATGGCAATGAGATTTATTCCAGTGGAGAGTTTGACTAGAGAGTGAAAAGGATTCCTGCATAACTAGTTTAAAATATTATTTCATTCATTTGATTGCCTGCTTAATCCAATTGGAGATGCCAAAGAGCCAGAGCTTAACCTGGCAGTCAGTAGACACAAGATAGAGAAACTAATCATGGATGGGATGCCAGCCTGTCACAGGATGCACTGGTATACAGTGCCTTGGACAGTTTGGAAGACCACCAGCTCACCTACAGCACATCATTGGGATGTAGGAGGAAACTGAAAGCCCTCAGTGAAAACTCAAGTGAGCACAGAGATGATGTACAGAGACTTCACACAAAAGGCATAGATTCAAACTGCATAATCAAGTGCTATGAAACAGCAGTACTAACATTAAGCGTTGTCACTCTGCTGTGTCATTAAAATATCTGATTCGCTTTAATAGCAATACTCTGTTAGGGTATGGGCTGTGCTGGGATTCACTCATCTCCGACATGTGCATTTTGTAACACAGCTAAGAATAGTGCAACTTGTACATGGAATAAATTATATAGTGATCACTGAGAAGTGATAAATGTGCATGGAGTGTGCTTTGAATGACAAGCATGGGATGTGAGTCGAATGTAATCCTAGTCCTCAGTCTCCCGCTTCCTAGCTTAGAAATCTTGCTTAATTCAGGTTAGTGTTCAGTGCAGCTGCACTTAGTTCTAGCATTTCATAGCCAGTCTCACCTTGGTGTGCTCCAAGCTCTTCCCAGTGACGTCCAGATGTTGACCTCTTCTTTTGTTAGGGAGGAAGACAGCAGTTGAAGACCAGATTTTGTTAACAGAGGACTAACAATACCCATTGCCAGGTCTTGTGATGGACAATGCTGGATGATCTGGGACACACAGAAAAGCAAACGAGGAATATTTAGTAAATTTTGTTTCACTTTCTGCCACATACTGTTTTAATGAAGCACTAGTCTCTTTGAGCCATTCAGCTTTGTCAGACACATATCAAAAGCAATGAAACTTAATTATAACAGTAAGCAAGAGGATAAATGGTTACCCACCAAGGGATAAATGCTCCGTAGCCAATAAAACAAGAAATAAATTAGATAGATAAAAAAACGCTTAGGAGCAACCCAGCACAGATCAAAGTCTTCAGCATTTATACTTCCACATAGAATGCAGTCCCCAGCAATAATTAAAAACAGTTTTATAGTATGATGGTACACAAGAATAGTTTGTTCCAGATAAGATAAAATATCCTTTAATTCAGACACGTGAAGAGGTGAGCGCTTTCGCCAAAAGGCTTTATCAAACCATTAATAGACAAAAAGCAAAGTCAACTGCTATCTATTATATAGCCAACAGTTAATTAGATAATTAATAACAATGATGTCATCACTCATTTTAAAGTCATAAACTGAGTAAAACTGGTATGTATGCGAGCATCAAATTTATGCATTTTATCTGATTTGTTTTAGTACACACCAGTTTTACTCAGTTTATGACTTTAAGATGAGTGATGACATTTAACTGTTGGCTATATAATAGATAACAGTTGACTTTGCTTTTTGTCTATTAATGGTCTGATAAAGCCTTTTGGCGAAAGCGCTCACCTCTTCACGTGTCTGAATTAAAGGATATTTTATCTTATCTGGAACAAACTATTCTTGTGTACCATCATACTATAAAACTATTTTTAATTATTGCTGGAGACTGCATTCTACGTGGAAGTATATATGATGAAGACTTTGATCTGTGCTGGGTTGCTCCTAAGTGTTTTTATCTATCTAATTAATTATAACAGTACTCATTGTATGGACTGAGAAAAAGGTGGGTTTTCTAGGAACACTGATAAATTACATGCAAAGAAAACAAAGTTCTCATGCTTTAAATATGCATTCAAAAAATCCATTTATTTTTCTATTATCTCTTATTAATTAGAGCTACTATTGAGAATTTGTGCTTTGTGTGCTTTCCACAAGCGAAGAGCATACTTCAAGAACAGAGCGCAGTAGGGTGTTACAAAAAATGGCTGGGGCTAAATGTTTGCTTTATAAGGATTTACAGGGATTTAATCCTCATCTATAAGGCACATAGTGATGACATTTAGTGTACAGCTTAATTTTGTTTGGTTACACCTGCTGAGGTCACAGTTCCCTTCCATAGTGAAACAGCTTGATATGCGTTAATATAACATAGCAAAGAAGCCCACAGAAGGGGACATCATTTATATTTGTTTACTAGGGAAGTGCACTGATTAATATTGTCTGATTTCAGGCTCAGCCTTGGTGAAAAACAAAACATTTCACAAACAAAAAATACAGAAACCTAAACAATAACAGAACAATTTGTACTAATTACGTAAAACAACTTTGTGTATACATTATAGTGAACAAACCACGGAGCAACATACAATCAAGCGGACTGTAATATACAGCATATACATTAGTTTCTAAAGTAGGTCAATCATTAGTGAATCTTGAGAGAGAAGACACTTGGAAAGAAGAAAGGTTAGCTGATATGTCCTTTACTGAAGCAAAAACATTTGGGTTGGATAAAAAAGTGCTTTGAGAGTTACATTCTGAATTTGGAATAAGTGTTGATTTCCTTAATGGCAATGGGAAAAGCTTGCTAAATAGTAGGTGTCTATGAGGAGAAAACGTGCAGTGCTCTGGAGTTTGCTTCTAGGGGTTATGAGAGCTGGTGTGACTTCTGAGTAGTGTCTCAGGTTGTATGAGGAGTTGTTTTTTTCATGAAGTCTACCTGCAAGGGGAGTAAATGTGTAGATATTGTATAGTGTGTAGACTTGGGTTCCCAAGCATAGATTAGAGCTTTGTATTATGGGCAACAATTTGGCTTTTTATAGGGTGATACGGTGAAGTTCATACACAGATTCATTTATAATGAACAGGCAGATGCTATTAGACATAGTCTGGAGTGTGGCAATATTTTTCTTGGAGACAAAAGCAAAAACTGGAAGACCATAATCAAGTTGAGAAAGAAGAACTCCTTTGCCAGTGGCTGCTCTGACTGGTTGGGATAGGAAAAGGGAGGTTTTTTGGCACAGAAGTGGAGGAAGTTTATCTTGGCTCTAACTTTGTCTATGTGGAAATGGAAATTTAATGACTGATCAAGCTACATTTGCAGGTATTTGAAAGTGGAGGTTGTATCTATGGAATAGTTGTGTAGACCAAAGATAGTTAAAGATTTAGGTGCTTGGAAATTTTTCAGTGGAGTTCCAAAAAGCAGAGTTTTGTTCTTGTTGGGGTTGAGAAGTAATTCATGGTTTTGAGCCATCAGTGGAGCACATGCAAGTGTGACTGGAGTTGACGCTGAAGGTTGGTATGAGAGTGACCGAACTGGTAAATGACTGGTTTACAATCACTTTTGCGAACTGCAGTTGATTGAGAGTCACAATGTCAAAGTGCAGTTTTCCAATTGGCAGTTTTGTGAACCCAAATACATTGACTACACCACATCGAATGGGTAGTGTAGTTCGAGTATTTGAGTTCGGAATTTTGAGTAGAGATCATGGCTCAGTGAGGAACAGGGAATTAACCCATTTCCTCACTGTAGTGTGATATTGGAGTTGGTATATATAAATCGCAGGGAGTGTGGGGGGTGAGGGGCTTGCCCCCCTGCAAAATAGTAAACTTTATATGCTGTTGACTCTAGAGTGTCAGGTACATGACAGTGTATAGTTTGGGTGACTGATGTCACCTCCTGGTATGTTGAATGTGTCAAACTATGGGAGTCAATGTATTTACTTTTGAGTATGCTGATTGTTCACTGTTGCGGTTTTCCAGATTTTGGTTCGATGAGGGCGGTTGATGAATGCAGTTTCAAGGTTTCAATAGTAAACCTAAATGACCATGTCATCAGCATAGAAGTTATGTGTGAGATGGGGGAGTTCACAAGGAAGGTTTTTAATAAATATGGAGAAGACGAGCGGGACAAGAATGGATCCTTGGATACACCTTTGGTTATAGGTGCGGATTCTGATTGGAAGGATTCTATTTTAACTCTGAAGTGTTTCTCAGTGAAGAAGCTCTTATACTAGATAGTGGTGTCTAGACTGATAGCAAATTCAGTTAGTTTGTTTGGATAAGATAGCGGTCAATGACGTAAAATGCCTTTGACAATTCTATAAGTGGTGCACCTGTAAGGAAGCCACTATCAGAGTTAAGCAGGATGTCATCAGTTAGGGACCAAAATGTTTAATAGTACTTCACCTAGGCCAGAATACATGTTGTTTGGAGGAGAGCAGGTGGCACTGCTGGATATAGAGGGAGATTTAGGTGCAGACAATATTTTAAAGATATTTGCCCAGAACTGGAAGGATGGGTATTGGGTGGAAGTGAGATGTATCTTTAGGGTTGGTTTGCTTTAGGAGGGGTTTAATTAGAGCAGTTTTCCAATTCTGTAGTATGGTGTTTTATGTGAGACATAGATTATATATGTGGGTGAGAGGAAGACATAGATGCTCTATACAGTGATATATGAACCAGGGGTTTATGTTGTCAGATCCAGGAGGGGTGTCAATGGAATGATTTTCAAGTAGAATAGATACTTCTTTGGGATGTATGCATTTGAAGTGGAAGAGGGGGATGAATGGTGGTAGAGTGGGCAATGCTTGATCTGTGGGAGGTATGGAGTTTATTGATGGAAGATTGCTAAATTCTTTAAGAAAATCTTCTGGGAAAGTGTTGTTGTACCACATTCAATGGTATTTGCAGACAGGGTATCATAAGAAGATTTTCTTCCAGTAAGTAGGTTAACCATTTTCCAAAAGTGTAAAAGACATCTCTCACTCTCTTCAAAACAGTGATGCAGTATGTACATTAAGACTGTAAGACTGTCTTGGAACTAAGAACATAAACCCCAGGTTCATATATCACTGTAGGTACAGTAGTAAAGTGGTTAGCATTGTCACCTCACAGCAGGAGGTTCTCCATTTCGATTCTCTGCTGGGGTGCCTTTATGTGGAGTCTGTATGCTTTCCCTGCATTCATGTGGGTTTCCTCTGGGTGGTCCGGTTTCCTCCCACATTCCAAAGACATGTGTCTGGAGTGTTTCTCCCTGGCCTCTGCTGAAATTGGGCTCTATCCTAGTCAGATTCTTCCGGCAAACAAATGTTAAATAAATATATCACTGTAGAGAGCATCTATGTCTTCCTCTCATCCACATATATAATCTAGTTTTCACAGAAAACACCATACCGCAGTATGAATGTAAGAGGATAATTTGTTTCTTTGTTTGAATCACAGCAAGTATTATTTTTGCAAGTAAATAATTTCTATGAAAACAGTGAAGTTCAGTTAAATTAAAGAAACATGGCAAACTAAGGAACTACATGCTAAGAAAATGAAAAAAAAAATCCCCAAAAGGAAATAGTTTAGTTATATGCAATGTATGATAACAAATGTTACCATTGTGGCATGTTACAGAGAAAGGTAGCTCAACATCTACTTTAGTATCATGCAGTATCAAATATAAACCAGAAATACAGGCTATTGGATGAACCAGAAAAAAATTCCATTTAATTTATAAAAGCTGAATGCAAATTTAATTTGTGCAAATAATAACTGAATGCAGCATGTTTTCCTCAACAGAGCATAAAAAAACTTTCTTCATAGTTCACAATTTCTTCACTGTAAAGCATAGTTCAATTTCCAAAACTAAAAACACGCTTAAGCACACACTTTTCTCCACCTCTCTTTTCAATAAAAAAACAGCAGCTACACACCTCCTATCCGTCTCCATAATAAAACCGTACCTTGTTACAAGCCTAATTCAAAAAAAGCTTAATCACATCTCAACCTCTTAATCACAAAACAGTCTTGCTGTACTTATTGCATCACTATTTAGAAGAGTGAGATGCCTTTTATGCTCCCTAACAGTGATTTTTTTCTGGATCCTAATAATGGTGAATCCATAGGATAAATTATTTAGCACAGATCCAAAGCAGTACTGCATTTATATGCAGGGCTTGGCTGATTTGATTGTATTGCTGTTTGTTAGTTGTAATATTTTTATTTTTGTACTTTTGCTGAGCTAACCAGTTGAAACCACTGTCATCCTTTAAATTATGCTGTTTAGTAATTTAACTGTCAGAACATAATCTTTCCTACAAAGCAGTGCCTATAAATCTACTGAACCTATTACATGCATTTGAGGATAAAGCAATGTTTAATGTATCTATGCAAGTTGAAGTTGATCTGTTAAGATTTAAAGCAAGATATAAGTTTTATTTATAGGTTCGTTCTAGGCTGTTGAGTTAGTAGACCTTTTGTAACCTAGCCAAAAATCCCAATCATTTTCCAAGACATGAATTAATACCAGACTCCAACTTAAACTGGGCTCCTTTCTGTACGAGCTAGAGGGACCAAATCAGGCCGCATGCATGACTGCCCATTCAATGATCCCATTTACGCTTAAAAAGGAATATGTGGCTACTGTGCTTTACCTTGCCTGTGATATAAATAGAAACTGCTGGAGAGACAGGTATGTATCCCAGAGATTGCCCTGTCTCTGGAACAGGCTTCCCATCCAAGTGAAGCCGAGTTCCTCCCTAACCCAATTCAAATGCAACCTGGACAATTGGATGGGGAACAGGAAATTCATCCCTGGTTTGGCACCTATGTCTATAATGGATACAGGCAACCTGTAAATGGTTCATCTTCCAGGCCCAGTCTTGTAAATGTTTCATCTCCCATGCCCCTGCTTACACTTACCAAGGGTATCAGATTTGGGATGCATGGCTAGGCTTAAAAGGGCTCTTGTGGTCATTAGTCTAGTAAACACCTAAGAACCTAAGAACCTGTAAAGGGGGTCTGTTCTATAAAAAAAGTTATTCTCTGTGAACTATATCTATCCCACCAACTAGTTTGATTTATGTTTCAGTAGTAGTATAAGTCTCATGATCTGTTGTTTAGGGTGGTATTAGTTTTGTGGATGTGTAGGAGGTCACACAGGAATGGATCTTTTATGGCTCTGCAGGCCAGATAGGGGTCCCCTTTCCATAGTTGATAGGAAATGGAATAGAGTGACAATGCTTTTAAAGTGGGAAGGAGGATATGCCCTTGATTTTTTTATTGCTTTTTTAAGGAAATGCTGCAGTCTCTTGAGCTGGGCCCTACGCCTAGCCAAGACATCCCAAGGGGGGCATTATATAGTACTGTTGGTCTGATAAGGGAAGAATAGAGGAGAATATTAACTTCCGTGGATCTTGGATATATACTCTTAGAGATTATTCTGGCTATATAAAAGGATTTCCTAAAAACAGTAGTCACATAGTGGTTTATTGTCAATGACGGTGTCAAGTGTCTAATGAATGAGTCAATTTTTAGGGTAATGTCTTCTATGTAATAGGAACAGGAGTGCCCTGGTTTGCCAACGGGCATAATGCTACATTTTATTTTTATTTTTTTTTGCATTATGTTTGAGATCATGGTCCAAGCATCATTTGTTAGCATGAGTTAGACCCTTTTGGAGAATATGTATTTATGACAGCTATGAGTTTGAAGTTATCAGAAAACTTCATCAGCTCCAGGTCTTTGGTGTCTGCTTTAATGTCAGAGAAGTAGATACCAAAGAGGAGTGGTCCCAGGACTGATTCTTGAAGGATGCTCCTAGTGACTACTCTTTCAGTTGAGAGTGTACCTGCAATGCTAACAGACTGGATTCTCTTGGTGAGCTAATTTGCTATCCAGCTAGTAACATAGAGTGTTGTATTTAATTAGATTAGCTTATCAATGATATTTGAGTATTGAACAGTATCCATGTCTTCAGCCAAGTCCAGGTATGCCATGTGAACCCTTAAACTGAGTCTAAAGCCTTAGTAGCTTGTTCGAAAATGACCACCAGTTTTAAGATGGAAGATCTACCATTAACAAGCCTAACTGTAGACCGCCTGTGTCCTTGTTTATGAGGGCAATAATGATGTACACCGTTGCCCTACAGATAAAGCTGGTAAGGTTGATAAGTCTGTAATTGCATGGGTCAGCCTTTGTTCTCACTTTGTGAAAAAGCTGTAATAAGGAGTCAACCAGTGTTTGGTGCTGGCAAGAAGACAATATGACACATTGTCAGGGCCCATGGAGCTATTTTCTTTCAGCCTTGGAAAGACTGCATAGTACTTAATCAGAGGTGACTGTGGGGGGTGGGATGCATACTAATATGCAGTGAGCAATTTTGAGGAGATAGAAGGGTAAAGTTTGAGATGAATTTGTCTGCTAATATGCTGGCAATGGTCTCATTGGTCAAGTATGTGATGTTATTTTGTATGAACTGAGACTATTACTGGCTATTTTTTCTTAGGTTCCTGAAAAAGCTGAAGAAGGCTTTATAGCTATTGTTAGCATGGGTGTTGACTCACAATTCATACTTGCTCTTGGAAGATTTTACTTTGTTTATACATTCTTTGTTGATTATTTTGAGTTCTTCTCTAGCTGATGGGGTGTTAAGTTTACTTTTTCAGGCTAGGAGTTTCTTCGTTCTGTAGTTTGTTTTTTGATACTGGGGTTCTACCAAATGGGTTTGCTCTTAAATTTCACATTATATTTATATATTATTGGGACCGATGCCTAACTTCTATCTTGGAGATAGGCGTAGAATTTAACTTTGAAAACTACTGCTTGTGAAGCAGGGTCACCTATGTGAGGTGATTGTTTGAATTTCATCATATCATCAGCTAGCCAAAGTAAATTTGTCTTGTAGTAGTCTGAAGAATGGCTATAGTATCTAATTTGTTGTTGTGCAAAAGCCAGCTTAACACCTCATCAGCTAAAGAAGAGCTCAAAATAAACAGCAAAGATTTTGAACTGATACCTAGAGTAAACCTTATAGCACAATGGTCAGATATGACTAGTAATTTGGTAACTGTGGACACTAAGCATATGAGAGTTATATTTCTAAGAACCAGGTCTAATATTTTTGAGCCACCTCAATGAGATTTGCACCAGATGATTCAAGGAGTTAACATTAATGAAATCCAGGAATCTTTTCTCATTCTTGTTTGTGGCGGTGCGGGTTCCCCAGTTAATGGAGGGATAGTTGAGGTCCCTTAAGAAGATATTGTTTTGATCTCTACTGAAGGATCTCAGTTAAGATATGCCTCATGGTCATAGCAGGAGCATGATAGCTGGCTACTCTGTGGAACTGGGTTTTGTTTATCCTAGGAAGAATGTGGAGGAGTTTTAGGTCATTGTCTTGCATTCTGTGCCTAGAGGAGAAATGTTTTTTGAGGAACACAGCTATGCCTCCACCAGCTACCATGTCCAGTTCAGTGTTGTGTCTGATGGAGTGGTAGGCATTAATACCCTGTACTGTGGGGTGCTCTAACTGTTCTAAAACCATGTTTCAGTAACTATGCATATATCAATAATTTTAAGGGTTAGTAATGCTGTAAGGAGTGTAAAATTTTGTTTAGGCATTGAGCAGTGTTACTTTTAGATTATTTAGATTGTAGATGGCTATGTGGGTAATTTGTGGTGTCTGATCTTCCTTAAAAATGTACTATGGAGGAAAGAAAAAGTCATATCCAATATGTGGAAGCCATAAGCTATTACTGTTTTGCACTGTTGTACCCGGGGATTCATGAAGCTTGCACCAGACGCCAGAGTAGCGTCGGCGATCTAGCGCCAAATATGGCTGCCGAGCGATTCAGGTATGAGCTGTTTTCACATGCACTACCAGCGTACGCCAGAGCTGCACAGCTCCTGGTGCATGTATGCTAATTACCCAATGCGCAGCAGTGTAGCATGCAAATAAAGGTATATAGCGATTCATGAAGTGGTGCAGGCATAGCATAAGCATGTAGAAATGTAAACTGAAAAAAAACGGTTTACATTTTGTCAAACATAAAATCGGAGCCATGAAAGCGAACCAAACTTACGTATTATAATGTTAATATATGCCAATGGCTAAATATATAGCCAGTGGCATAAAACAACATGCACAAAATATAAAAAAATAACATTTAATGTCATGGCCACACTAACGCAAAGTAAAACCACAGTGCATCTGTGCGCAAATGGGATCACGAGGAAAATATATTTAGATGTCATAAAACTGCAATGTAACACAATTCATGGTATCCCCATAATAGTCAATGGCACACATGCTACACCACAACCATGGCGCAAGGGTTGCTAAGGGTATGTGACAGTGTTCCGTGCGGTAACTAGGAATTAGCAGTCAATGCCATGCAAATGAGTCAAGTAATACTGAATCGCAAATGCTCTGCTGGCGTAAGGATGTACCAGACTGCATAGTGTTACAACACCGAGGAGTGGCCTAGAGGTAAACATGACATCAAAAGAGGGGCACGCCACCATAGCTGTAAGCACATTGGATCATTGCTAATCCATGTTGCATGTTGCTAAGCAAAGCCGCAGGATAGGGGTGTGAAAGTAGCCATAGCTTAGGTGAGAGCACACAAGGTAACCAAAAGTTCATGTGAACATGGATGAAAACGAGCACGAAACCCAGTAAACGGTTGTGAGTGGTGCACACCACAGCTGAAACAGGAAGGATACAGCAAGACAATAAGGAAATGTTGCAGCATGGCAATTGGAGTACAAATGAGTAATTAACACCTAGGGGCTCACAGTGGGCCATAGACAACAGCTAACAAGGCTTCTGGGGAGGTGCCATACAGCAAAGAAAAGAGAACTCTCACAGCAGAACAAAGCAAACTTGCAGTAGATCAGCTACATAACACATTTACCAACACAATCCTGGGTTGTGAAAGTACAAAACAAGAAAGGCGGCAGCTGGATGCATGCCTGACAATGGGAGGGGAATCAGGTTGAAAACTGAAGTAAAGGGCAATAGATGAATCACAACAGCCAAGCGTAAGTTAATACCAAAGGCCCCACAATAGCAGTACCTGCTGTAAAGCCAATAATTAAGATACCCTGCAGCTGGAATAGCACAAACACACCCAATTACACCAGCATCATCCATTGCACAATAGTATAAGGTGTGAAAGCCCCACACACACACTTGTGTATTCCCAGACACTCTGCACCATTGGTGTATACAGACAGGGAACTTTTAATATGTACATGTTAGGGACCGCCATAGCTTTGATTCACCAGCATGTGTTGGAGACTGACGGTGGTGTGGGGGATGATGCTGACAACCATCTCAGGCACTGGGGGAGGAGAACAGTGTTCAGACCCAGGGTAACCTACCAGGGGCTACATGATCTGGAGATAGTAGAGCATTACAGAGTGGACAGGGACATCATACAGCAACTTGTTGAGCTGTGCCGGCCATGCCTCAGAGGCAGAAGTAACAGAGGGGAACCCATCCCAGTGGACACGAAGGTATGTGTAAGCTTGAGAATACTAGCCACAGGTACCATCCAAAGGCCAACTGGGGATATCATGTGGATCTCACAGGCATCAGCATCCAGGGTACTCCCCAAGTTCCTGGATGCCATGTTACCACATGCCAAAGAGCATATACACTTCCCCCGAACGCAGAAGGAGTTGGCCAGCAATATGCATCTGTTCCACCTTGTGGCAGACTACCCGGATTACTGGGTGCAATAGACTGCACGCACATGCACATCAAGTCACCACCCGGTGAGCAGGGTAGGTGCTACATAAATGGCAAGGGATTCCCCTCCATCAACTGCTAGGTCATGTGTAATGCCCAGGGCATTATCATGGATGTGTGTGCTGGCAGCCCTGGAAGCTATCACGACTCCCACATCTGGCATGCCTCACAGCTGTATCAGGTATTTGCCAGGGAGGACATCCCATATGGCCACCTGCTGAGGGATGCTGGCTATGCACTGGAACCATGGATGATGACTCCCATCAGAAATGCACACACAGCCACGCAAGAACGCCATAATGAGGCACACGCAGAAAACAGAATCATCATAGAGCACATGTTTGGGATGCTGAAATCACAGTTCCATTGCTTGGACATATCTGGTGGAGCCTTGAAGTACTCTCCAGGAATGTGTGCCCACATCTTCATAGTATGTGCCATGCTACACAATATGATCCCGTGGAAACAGCTACAGCAGGGACAGAATGGTGAAGGCCCTCACAGCCCACCACTATTGTCAAGGGACCCACAGGCACAGAGGGGCTCAGACCATGAACACCCTGTGCTAGCCCCAGTAGGCAGACAGAGGCATGCCCAGTATGCCCATGCCTTGGTAAAGAGGGAACGTATAGCACACACACTGACAGTGTAGGCACTCATGGACTGACACCCTTTTCCACCTACACACACACACAGCAAACATGGATGGCACACACACATGACCACCTGTAAATTGTCATGTATAGGTGGTCTACTGTGTGCATCCTACATAGGTAGCCCTCAACTATTGTACACACAACCACCATTGGCACAAGGTAAGTCAATACCTGAACAGTAAATTAAGCTATCATCATGTGTCCATACTGTATGTACAGGTTCATAGATACATAGGTAGGTACATGCCCATCTGCCGAGGCCACTCATAAGCATAGGCAAAATGTGTCTGCTGTTGCCACCCCATCGATTAACTAACTGTCCCTTTGTGGAGCAGAGCCAATTGCGGGATCCCTGGGGTGTAGCCACTGTTCACCACCCACTCTGCAAGGATTCCCTGGGGTGTTAGTGAGGGGTTTTGTATAATGTAATCAGGGATGTAGTTCCAAATAATGGGGAGTATCCCTGACAGGAATCTTCACAGATGTTTACATGTTACATAGTATGCCTTAAACACAGCTTGCATATATAGGTAGTTCTCCACAGAATAATAAACATGTGGAACACACAACCGCTGAAATGTGCGTTAATCACCCTTGCACTACCAGTGCCTGCTCTGAGAGGAAAGATATCACTGCCAGGAGTAGAACACGTAACCATGTACACATTCATCACAATAACATACCACTAAGCTACCTGAGATGTACCAATGGCAGTTGTGTATACTGACAGGATAAAACACAAAAGGTAGGAATGTGTTGAAGTAGAACAAACCGGCATGTACCCAATGAAAGGTGTATGTTTTATATATATATATATATATATATATATATATATATATATATATATATATATATATATATATAAATAGAGAGAGAGAGGGAGAGAGAGAGATATAAGTCAATATATGGGGATATACATATATATGTAGATATATAGATAGGTTAACAACATCTACATAACATGGAGGTACATATAAATGGGATACCTACCACATACCAACTGCTTTACATACCGACGCGCGTAATCCCAAGGCTTAAGGTCCGAAAGAACACAGTACCAAAACACCAGATGCGCGAGTTGTAAAATCATGATGTCAAGGGACAGTTACTCAGTGCTTCTGATGTTGCAGTTCAGGTAGGTTACTGTGTGTTAGTGTGTTTCTTAGGGCTGTAGTGTGTGCAAGTGTGTGTTCTGTGTGTGGTGTGTGTTCTTGGGGGACTGTAATGTGTGGGTGCGGGTTAGCTTTGTGCATCTGTTTGTGCAACCTAGGAGCTAGAATATTAAAGGTTTGGGGGGCACAGACACCTACATGGGGGTGTAGGGGGGCTTGGCCACCTGCTCATACATAGTGTAGGATGGTTTATTTGGATGTGTTGGGTAGCAGTGTGTCTGTGTGTGCGTGTGTGTGTTCCATGTCCGTGTTACTTTCATGAGTTACTGTCGCTGTCTGTAATGTGGGGTATGGGAGTCTGGTCCCAGTACTGTGTGCATCGGAACTCTGTGGTTTCAGGATTCCATAGGTATCCTGTATACAGCGGTTGATGTGTTCATATATGTGTATAACATGGACCATAGCAATCACACATTCCGCCACTACCAACCTTTATGAACAAAGGATATGGAGAGTATATGCCTATGCACTATTAGAAATATGTGCTATGGACATGAGCCAATGATAGTGCTACCACCTGTCCCACTTTGCGAGGGACACTCCCTCTTTGGGAGGTTGTGTCCTGACAAAATATATTAAATGTGGCAAATGTCCTGGGATTGTAGGACATAATTATGTCCCATATGTACTGTAATAGTTGCATACAATAGTTATTTCTGTATCTAAAATACCTACATGTTACAAGAAACAGGATAAGCAACTAAACTGCTACAAGAATAAGCTTATATTTAGGCAAGAAAGGAAAGTTCTATCCCTTGTACTGACCATGGGTTTGTGTCAGCCTGTAAATTCTGATGTATGTCCCGAAAATGTCCCACTATGGCCATATGAAAAGGTGGCAACCCTAGCCAAGGAGGGTCAGTCACCAACACAACTATGATGACTGCAAATACCTATGACAGAAATACACAGCTTTCATGTAGCAATACTTTATTACATTCAGATGTATTACCGAAGGGATTCAAGGACTAACATCACCTACATGCTATACAGGAACCACATAACAGTGCCTTTTTGAATCAGCCTGCAATTATCATAGTATTAGTCCACAAAAGGATAGGTGTTCAAATAGGGAAGGAACCCTCACGCACATATTGATTATGCATAAAAGCAATTCCTACACACCTGCATCTGCTATGCACACCCACCAACATCATCCCCACACCCAAACATATTACAATACAAACTGTAATAACATCACAAATCATTCACTCACTGTACGACATCTGCAGAAGCCTTAACATACCTTGTCAGAGACACACTAACATGGCCCTATGTGAAATAGCTGCTGTTATACAATGCAACAGCTGCTGATGTTACAGGGTTTGTTTGCACTAATCCCGTTTCAGAGGGTTGTGTGTACACCGGGATGTGTTAGCAATTACTGAGTAACAGCACAGTATGCTACACTTGTACACCAAATCAAGGATGTCTGGTGAGCACACTGCAAACCACATAACAGTTCATGCATAGCCATACAGCCTTGAGCTGCCTAAACATCCTTGCCAGACTTAAACATCTGCAGAAGTATCAGGTACAAACAAACCCTGCATAAGTAGCAATGTTCTGAAATATAACAGCTGTACTCACATGTAGAACTAAATTATCCAACCATTACACAGAGTCCATGGGAGTCATGAAACTAATATATCTCTGTGTGTCTCCATATAGCTGTTGAAATATATCACAAACAACACATCCAGGCTGTCTTCCTCGAAAGTAAGGCAAACGGACAATGCCCAAAAGGAGTACTCAGTTATATACCACTGTTGCCATGGTATCGGCTAATGGAGTAGCTGCACAGCTGATGTGCATCTAATTAACTACTTTGGAACAGCAATTGGTGGACAGGATACCACATGTTACCGATAAGTAACTAAAAAAGGATGTGTTATCACACATTCAAACCATCCATATATACCAGCGGAACATTACAAAGAACATTGAAACACAAACTGAAAAGGATTGAATCAACAGTTAACGACACCTCGGGTTACTAATATGGTATGTAGAACAGTCGTTATGTCTGTGTATGTAGTACCTTTCTGTAGTATTTAAAGTGCACGCAATCCATATAGTGGAAACAGTTATCTTGTAGTGATGTATTGTTGAGCATAGTAACGCTTGTAGTATTTGTGTATACTGCTGTAGGTCACAAGGCAAACACCACATACACCACAAGGGATGCTATGTAAGGGCTTTCTGCTGTCAGTGGCAGAGCTGGTCCAACAAGTATGTGCTATAACAGGGGATAGTATATGTTGAAATATTGTAACTGCAGCCATATGTATGGGTGCATTACTGAGAATAACATGTTGAAGGTTGGGCCACTGTGCAATTATGATTTGTATTGTGGGATATTATGTTATTAACTGTGTAATGTACAGTATTGTAGGCAGATATATATTACAAGCTACATAACATTACTGTAATGTTAGGCAAACATTAGTTATGTCTATTGGCATTTACAATACACAATAACAGGATACATATGTCTTTTAGTCACCCGACCGTTTATCAGCATGATAGCAAAGTAAAATGGAAGAGCTAGTTAACTATCCATGCATATAAGATATGTAATATGTGCAAAGGTAGGTACTAGGTTGTCTTACCAAGGGTATTTATAAGCCTAGCTAGAGTGTGTTGGCTTTCGCCACCCCATAGGTTGGTTCCCTGTGCCTCTAAACGGCAGCGCCATTAGTTCCCTGTGCCTCTGTCCAGCAAAGCCACTGCAGTGATCCCTGGGGTACATGTCTGTCTCCCATCTACATGCCAAGGTTTCCCTTGAAGAGTGCTAGTGAGGGGCCCTGCCTGATATACATTGGAATCATGTTCCAAAGCATGGGGAGTGTCCGGGTCAGGAATCTATCCATCTAGCACGTCCTAGGCATTGTTGTGGTTAGAAGTATATCCCTAGAGCATGTGGCTCACAGGGGCCTCTCGTTTAGGTGGAGCATATCCAGCAATACAGGGTTGGACATGGGCCTTGTATGTCAAACAGAGATCACCTGTGAGTATGCGGTATGCAACGGAGTACAGCTGGAGTTTCTTAGGTTGGGCTGCATAGGTTATCTGTTTGAGGTCAGTAATCCTCTTGGTGTGGTACTGGTGTGGTCTTCCAAGCTGTTGCAGTTGTCTTGTAAGGTATATTCCAAATGGGGTGTTGTATACTTTAATGGGTCTAATAAGACATGAGTAGAGAGTCACCTCCTTTGATCTGGATGCAAACCCATTAGAGATTAGGGGGGCCATGTAGAAGGATATTCTAACCACCTTGTCATTATGGGTATCAAAGGAGAGATTGCTATCTACTGGGGTTCCCAGATCCCTTATTACCTTTTCTGTATGTAGGGGACTAGCACCTATGTGGTAGTCCATGGGTAATTAGTTGTATCCAAAGGGGATGACTATGCACTTTTAGGCATTCAGCTTGACGCCATGATATTAACACCAGGTATCCGTCTCAGTGCAACCCTTCTAGAGGGTGTCTGTAACAGCTGGGGAAACAATTATGTCCCCTAGTTTGCAGTCATCTGCAAACCTTTTCAGCCAAAGCCCTCCTGTGCTTGTCTGTACATCAGAGAAGTATATACCGAACATGAGGGGTCCTAGGACTGAGCCCTGGGGGACGCCACTTGTAACTGTTATACAGTCGGACCTAAGGTATGCAACTTCCACTGTGTGGGTTCTGTCCGTGAGCCAATTTGCAGACCATCACATGACGTATTGGTTAATGTTCAGGCGGATGGGTATGTTGATAATACCAGAAGGAGGAATGGTGTTGAAAGCCTATGAGAGATCTAGGTAGGTTGTGTGGACCTCCTTACCCTTATCTAATGCCTTGGTAACCATCTCTAAGAAGTCCACCAGGTTTAGGAGGTATGATCTGCCCTTAACAATGTCAAACTGGGAGGGGTCAAAGGTTTGGAGGTACCCATTGTCTCTGTGACTTAGATCCATGATGTGCACCATAGCCTTGCAAACCAGGCTAGTCAGGCCTATAGGGAAATAGGTCCCATGGTCCGTTGTGGCGCCACCTTTGTGGAATGGGATAACTGTTGCTGTGCACCATTCAGGGGGCACTATGCCCAATGTGAGGCTATTATTGAACATGGTGCGTAGGTGGGGAGACAGTACGTTTTGAAGTTCATGTAAAACGCAGCATGGATGTTGTCCAGTCCCATGGATGCTGTGATATTGGCTTTAGAGTGTGCAGCTTTGAGAAGGAGGGGGGAAGGTAGCATTGAACCTATCTGCCAGGATGTTGCCAATATCAGTTGGTTCTGTAATGTTCGTGCCTTTGTGCTGTAACTCAGAGCAGATCTGGTTGTTGACATCGAGATATGTGACATAGCTATAGAATGCTTTGTGGTTGTTGTTGGAATTAGTGGCGTTTTAGTTTTTGTAGCTAGCTTTGGAGGATCTTATAAGGGATCTCACCTTCTTACTGAGGCTGGCCAGGGAGCCCCTCCATGCATGGCATTGTACTCTTGTTTGCAACAGTGTCTTCCTCCTGTAGTACAGTTTGTTTATGGCAAGGGACCACCAGATTGGTTTCCTTAATTAGGAGTATAGCATCTTGGTTCTGTTTGGGATAGCACAAGCCATGCACTCGTGTAAGTGCTTACAGAGTGCATTTGTGTAGGATTCAGCAGTTGCAACAGTATTGTCCATCTGCATGGGTGTCATGACGTTAACCACGTCTGTCGTAAGAAGCATGTAGTTGGCTTTGTAGACATATTATGCTGTGGTTCCCTTAATAGGGGGTGGGGGCGGGATGTGGATATCAACGGTGTTCAGCTCATGGTTGGATCGGACCAACGAGGAGTTGACTTCACGTGTGGAGCACCGGTCACTCATGTTGGTACTGCCTACGTCTAGGATATTGTTGCCCCTGGTGGGTATGTGGATATGTTGATTCAGGGCATTGGTGTTTATGAATTCCAGAAAGCATTGAGCTAATGTGTTGGTACACGAGTAGTTTTCCCAGTTAATGGTGGGGTAGATTCAGTGAGACTGTGTGATGAGTGTGGTGTGGTGTGAATGTTTACCTTCTCCACATGACTGTCAGGGTCAGGCTTGGTTGGAGAGAGCTTTACCTCCAGTTTGACTAGATGAGTGCATCTCTCACAGGTTGTAGTATTGGGTGGTAGGCGGAGAGGCTTGTCTGTGTACATTGCCTCAAGATGTCCACAGGCAATGTGTACATTGCCTCAAGATGTCCACAGGCAATGTGTACATTGCCTCAAGATGTCCAGATTCATCAGATAGACAGGTGAGAACACTGGCAGTTGACTCTTGGACATGCCTGAATATAGAACTACTTTCACCTGGGTAAGTGAGGAAAGTGAGTACAAGAGCTATTTTACTCTAAGCAAGTGAGAAAAGTATGTACAAAACCTGTTTACCCTTACCTCTAGGTAATGAGGAAGATAGAGTGCTATAGTAATTATTAGCTTATGTAGTGTTTACAAGTTCTGAACAAGTGCTGAGCCTGAATAAGCAATCCGGATAGAGTCTTGGATAACATAAACACATGGTCCGCTCCCCCCAAAAGGTACACAAGCATATATCCATGTACACCACAGGGCCCCTGTACCCACAACTATGCAGGTACAAGCTGCACTCAGGCTGCATGGGACCTGTCCACATCACAGGTTGAATCATACACATATGGCAAAACAAGATGCTCTCCACATACACATCATGTAAAACATAGCTCCATGTCAGGTTGTGTATACACTGAATGGTGCACACCAACAGGTATCACAACCCACAAAGGGGGAGACACCACTGATAATGGGAAGTACTGCACTACTACCCTGCTGAGTCTGGTCTGGAAGGCCATGAACCTTGATCAATTAATTGATGTCAGCAGTACAGATGTAGATGACAGTAAGGTTGATGTCATACTGCATATCATAACCTTGCCAGGTCATAGGACATCATCACCTATACTGTGTACCACCTACACTCAGTATATGAGATGCACATTCCTATGTCACAGGAGTGTTTTGCAACTGGACTGCTGGCAGAACCAACACTACAGAAGGTATCTGAATAATACATGCTCATCACACCAGTGGCAGCTACAGTATGTCAGGGTTAATTAATTTTATTCCCCCTCATTGTAGTCCATACCTCACAGACAAACAGAAGACATCTGCCTATTGAAGTATGCGAATGACTATGACCTAGGAGCAATAGCTGACTCAGGAGTGTTGTGGACAACATACAGAAGGGGCTTTGTGGGTGAGGTGTGTGTGACATATGGCCACAATCTGACAGCTACATATTGCATTGTCACCCCTATGTTAATAACCCTGTACCCATGAACTACCACCTAGGCAGCAGTCAACATAATGGACACTTGTGTGTAAGGGATGCAGCTGGGCAGTTGTCTTTCCTGTGATAGCTACATCACCACACCTGTCAGGTAGTCATATGTGGCAACCCTAATAATGATAGGGTGCCATCCATGAATTTAGAGATCATTGTCCAGCCATACACAACACTCAAGTGACTCATATCAGATCACATATTTCCTTTAAGGGGTATTGGCCATTTGCAGATGGCCTACACCAGCCTTCCCATTCCCCATCTCCACTATGTAGCATGATGCATACCCTGAATAAATTCATGTCCAACCCAGTGATGTTGGACATGCTACACATACTCATCCTGATCTCAAACACATACTTCATGGACATCCACCTTCCACATGCTGGACAGATCCTGGTCCCATACACTTTACATAGTCCTGCCATACTATGCATTCCTGTCCGTCAAAGCTGCACATCCCTCCCCTCTCAGACATGGTGTGATGACCGCATGGTAAATGTATCATTATACCTGTGGATCAGTAATGTGGCACCACCCCACCTGGCCCCACAGACCCGCTTGTCGGCTACTGCCAGGTAACCTTTCATCCTAGATTCATACATGGCCCATGGCATATAGCCCACTAGTTGACTTTGACTGTGCATGCTATAGTTGATATCCATCCCTGCAAATACCATCTGGCTAGCCAGTGTCCCATGTGTATCACATGTGCAACACAGGTGATACATGGCAGGATGTTGAATTGCTGTACAGTGCCATGTAGATGTATATGGCAGAACACATACATGTAAAACCTTATGTGAGCAAGTCTGCAGGGTCACAGGTCATGTCTGTTAAGGCAGTTTAAGTCCTTATATGTGACATATACACAGCATCAAGGTCGACTGCATTAATGTGGACACATCCAACCATGTGCTGATAGGTAGGAACACCAGTACAGGCAAACAGACATGCCAACATCAAGACAGCATCCACATGGAGTATGAGCAATGTAATCAGGTGACACACACACATATACGGTGATAATATCCACTCAACATTGAGTGTCACATGTGTGACACAAACACGTCAGTGTCATGTAGGCTTGCAAATACAACTATTTAAACTTAATAAATGCAATACACATGTATGTTCAGCTGTAGCTCTGTATGTCTCTGTGAGTTACTGTGACCTGTCTCCATCATTATGTCTTCCGGGTATGCCATGTGCAAGGCTACCCCTTTTTACCCACTTGGAGGATGAGACCCTCATCCCATACTTACTCGACAATCACGATATGCTGTTCAGCCATGTGCCACAGGATGCAAAACAGCGGGATGCCCTGTGGATGGAACTTCGCAGGAGGGTTAATGATGTTGGTGGCCACAACCGCACATACCAGCAGGTGCGCAGACACTGTACAGACCTCATTAGACAGGCAAAACAGCATGCAAATGCAATCGCCAGGGAACAAGGTGCAACAGGTAGTGGACCACCAACCCAGCCCCCACTCACACGTATCGAGGAGCTACTGGCCAACCTGGGGACACCTGCAGAACCACATCCACAAGCCTTAGCTGATATTGTGGAGGTGGGTGTCTCTCAACCACTGAGCCTGGAGTTGCCTGGTAAGTCAGTACTGCACCTATAACAACTATATTCCATATAGTTGCATGTGTTACTGTATAATATGTAATGTAACATCATATGCAAGGCATGTATACACACATGCCACATACTATAGTATGCTACTCTGTGTATGCACACATGTGCATACACCATAGTATAGTCTAATGTACTGGTGTATGTGTTATGCACATTGCACCCTGTAGCCATTATACAGGCGTGGATTATGCTCATACTGCTGTTACTCCTATTTAGGTACCTCTGGCATTCCGCTGCGACAGCAGCCCGTTGCAGGTGAGAGTGTTATTATTTATCATGAATCGTAATGCACAAATCTATCTGCCATGTGGCCATTTACAACATGTACACATAATGTATGGTCCTGTCACAATATACAGGTCGCACCTGCAATGCATCACAATGACTACCCATATGCAACACTTGCAAACTATGTGAATCATCTCACTGACATGAATCCTCACAAACTGTCATTGCCAGATGTGTGGACAGCTGTGCATACAATGGTGGAGGTGCTGTTCACTTTAGGGACGTACTACAGATCAGAATTACACATGTGGTGAATACAAACATTACTACACAGTGGGCTGGAGTATGGCCAGCACACAGGATTCACTGGTGTGGATCATAGCCCTGCTATGAATGTCACACAATGTGATGTGCTATCTTGACAAGTCCATGCCATCTAGTGGCCTGGCTGCAACACTGCCTACCTAACCTGAAAACATATCCTACATACCACCCTTAATCTGTATAACCCTGTCGTCAGTGGAGCATATATGTCATATGGGACAACACAGACATGTGAAATAGATGCCCGTCACAATAATATGGACAACACATGTACACACATGGCCATGGAGGATGGCCAGAGATATGGAGCAACACACACAGTAGACGTGATGTGCTTGTGCGTACACCCTGTCGTACAATGGCTACACATGGTCCAACTATGGCCTTTGTATAATGGTAATATTGTAGATGTGGAACACTAGACATTCTACAGGCCTGTGCACATCTTGTGTAGGCATAATATCAATCCACCACATAAGATGTGTTGAACATCTTGAGGTGTCACGACATGACAGCAGTCACCTGTACAGTATCCACATCAGCCCACAGATACAGTACATTCCCCTTGCTGGTGTTGGACATCAATGTCATACTTGGTCCTCATGTGTGTGTGTGTGTGTGTGTGTGTGTGTGTGTGTGTGTGTGTGGTACACAGATGTCATGTGGGACATGGTGTACTGACGTGTTCACCATGTCTGGCCATAGTTGCCAGGCAGCAGCAATATGGTTGCAGATGTGCAGGGGTGTCATCCGTATACCCATCAGTGACCTGTGTCACAACTTCCACATCATAGTTTAGTGTGTATACACCTCAGTGACGTGGGTCACATTCCACAGTATATAAGTATTGTATCTGAACACAGACATGGCTATGAACTCTGTAACTCACACCGTATAGCACTAGAGACGTCTCATGATTCCCTGCAATGGCCATGCACATCAGCTAAATGTACAGTATATCTGTAGGGTGGACAGACAACACTGCGTTGGGACACCATTGCCCCACTGTATATTTGACAGGACACCATTGTGTTAAACATGTATGCATGTCATTGCACACATCAGCAGATCACATGTCATACTACATGTGATTGTCAAGGTCATATGCCACACATCAGGCAGGTGTACTGTTAACCTGTAATAAAAAATAAAAGTAATCCATAGACTGATATCACCGTTTATCAAAATTTATTGTTTACACACTTAGCGCTTTCACCCAGCCAGTCCGTGGGTTTCATCAGAGTAAAAAAACATTTAAAAACCTTGTTCAATTTTATATAATTCGAATCTCTCTTCAACCAATCGCATGTCTACTTTAATTAAATTCTTTTCCTATTACTTTAGTTACCTTAATTCATTTAATTAAATTAAATTAGATTAGATTAAATTAAGGTAGCAACACAACGCCTCACTTGTAATACAAACCAATACAGTTTTTCAGAAACAAATGCACATATAAAAATAACACTTCTATTTAGAAACTCCCTGTGCATGAACTTCATATACATCAAACCTAATTCATAAATATAACCTGGTATATAATTAATAAATAATAAATTATACAATATTCCATAAATGTATCTATTTAAAATACTTAAAATATATCTGTTTAAAATATATAATACTAAAAACTTCTCATTCTAACAATAAATGTATTCAGCCATGTATCTAACTTGTACAGTTCTTCATATATATAAATACATAAAATATAAATATTAAATATTAAATAAATTAGAATAAATATGTTTTGTATGTATTTAATATAGTGTTATCTATTATAGTTACTATACATGTATTCTTTGTTCTATTTGTTGTTGTAAAATATATATGTTAAACACAATATGATTTGTTCTTTAAAATTCTAGAAATGGAAATATGTTCATTTATACCATCATTTTATAATTGATAGGATTCCGGAGAATATTAACAAGGAAGGAGACGTGAACAATTTATTGGAAACAAAGGAATGTTTATGGCAACTCAGGCTTAATGCCAGTAATATGCCTGGTATAAATGAACATATTTCCATTTCTAGTATTTTAAAGAACAAATCATGAAGTTCATACACAGGGAGTTTCTAAACAGAAGCGTTATTTTTATATGTGCATTTGTTTCTGAAAAACTTTATTGGTTTGTATTACAAGTGAGGCGTTGTGTTGCTAACTTAATTTAATCTAATCTAATTTAATTTAATTAAATGAATTAAGGTAACTAAAGTAATAGGAAAAGAATTTAATTAAAGCAGACATGTGATTGGTTGAAGAGAGATTCGAATTATATAAAATGGAACAAGGTTTTTAAATGTTTTTTACTCTGATGAAACCCACGGACTGGCTGGGTGAAAGCGCTAAGTGTGTAAACAATAAATTTTGATAAACGGTGATATCAGTCTACGGATTACTTTTATTTTTTATTACTAGTCTTTCGTTGTGTTTCTACACTTCATTTTACAGTACTGTTAACCTGTGCTGGTCTACATGGTGTAACACAGGAATGTATGCTAACTACTACTATGATTGTGTAATCTGCATGCCGTCTGCTAAGACACATGCATGCTGTTGTGTGCAACCCAGGGATGTATGATAACTACCACTATTATTGTCTGTGCTGCATGTCGTCTGCCGTATCACATGCATGTTGCATGCCTTCTGTCATATCACATGCGTGTGTATCTGTGTGTGTGTTTATTGTAAAGATTGTAATGTACAGTTCTTGTCTGCCCTCACAGGTGATGTAGGTGCATTGCCCTCCTGTGGTACATCTGATGTTAGTGTTCCCACAGACTCTAGCAGTGAAGATGAAGGCATAATTGAGTCACAGGCAGAGTTGTCAGGGGCTGAAACTGTGCCATTGGTTGCCATTCCATCTATATCCCCCTCATCCTCGCACACAGATCCCATGCCTGCACATACCCCATCACCAGTGGCCATAGAGGAAGGACAGCTGGTGCATGGTAGCTTGGAACAGGAAAGTGTGGGGGCTGTGGAAGGTGTGCCTGCACACCATGGTGTCAGCCAAATGACTGGTGGTGCCCCACACAGGCACGTGGCCAGTGCTGTTCATAGGAGGACCTCTGGCCAACATGCTCCTGCAAGCCAGAGCGCAGCAGCTGGTGTCACCAGACACATGTTTCAGGCTGTAATGGAGGCACAGGCATGTGCTGAATGGTGCAACAGAGAAGATCAGAGGCTACAGAGGGCTGCTGTCCGTTCTTTAAACAACAACTTCCAGGCAATGGTAAATGCTTAACAGCAGATTGCTGAAGCTTTGGATAGACGGTTGGGTGACATGGTTGGAGTCCTTGATCTTGGCATGACAATCTGCGAGTGTGAGCTGTCTGTGTTGGAACATCTGGTAGGAGTGAGGCATCGGGCACGTGGACGTAGGCCTGCTACATCTCCTGTGTCAGGTCTATGTGTACGAGCTACCTCACATGTCCGCTCCTATAGTGGCAGTAGCAGCAGCAGTGCATCTGGTGCTGTGCTGTCCACACCACGACACAGCAGGCCACATGCACATGGCCCAGGACAGTCCCAACAGGGACATGGTTCCAGTGGACAAGTGACATCAGACAGTACCCAATCTGCACCTCTGCCTGGTAGTGCCCATGCAACCCCTGGCAGGCACAGGTCACGTATCTATGGCTGGACACCGTGAACTGTAAAACCTTGCCTGTACAATCTGCAGCTGTCACTAATACCCCTGTGTAGGCCAGACACATGGCAGAGCTGTGTGCATACATACACGCACACACTGGAAACATATATAGGGCACCGCAACATACACATGCATAACATACACACACGCCCAATTAGATCAAAGGCCCAAACCCACACACATGATGTCATCCAATGGTGCAGCCTAGGCCTCTGGCAAACATTAACACCCTGTGCATATGATGATGCCTGTGCCACATCCCTGACATCCACACCATCGGTGCAGGGACATGCTCATATGGTCTGATGCACAAGGTGAACAGACTAGAAAGATAAGTGTAGTTTACAATTGTTGAGGACTGTTGACAGGCAGCAGATATACCATGTACTACAGGTGTACAATACTGTTAACAGTATGTGTCTTGTGTAACAAGAGTAACTGCATGTTGGTCATGATGTTCTGCTGTCCTCCTTCAGGTCTAATTGCACGTGCCGGTGGATTTCAGTGTTTGCAGTTAGTGTCCCATATGTCAATGTGGACTACTCACAGGTATGTATGAATATACCACCTTGAACCATGTAGCTGCCACATACCAGTGAGAATGTCCCACATTACAAACACGTCTACCGATCCAAGAGCATGATCCAAGAGTATTAAGCTACTGTGGCCACAGATGTGACATCCATAAAGGGTGACATCACAGGTACAGTTACATGGAGTGATGAGGTAAGAGAGTGGTCTAGCTGATTACAAGGGTAGAGGCCAGTGGGAAGTGTGATGCCTCATTGGGAATCAGTAAAACACATTCCCATGACAGGATGCCAACACACAACCGCACTCACACACCCAGGTATTGACACTCATGTATTCAGTGACACTGTAACACACCCACACACTCACGGATTCACTGACACAGTAACACACACTCGCACACAGTTGCTACTGGTGAGGTGAAGACCCCTGCCTATGTGCAAATCATCATTACAATACTGTGCACCTACATGGTGCGCCACAGAGAATACACATGTACAGGTAGTCAGTACGGCCTAAGATCGGGAACATCAACATGGATAGTAGAATGCATCACCTGGATGGGGGAGGGGTCTTATCAGTTCAGTATGGTAACATACATCCTCACCCCAGGGACCAGTCAGCCCTACATATACACACTGTGGCATTCAGTATTTAATACACCTATGTCACACACATACAGATACCTCACATGTGTGAGATGCATGCCCCTGCTTATGTCCTGCTTTCTTCATTGCAGTCTGTACAGATGTGTACACTAGTGTACAGGAGAGTGAGTAACAATTAACATGTATTCCTCACAATACGTGACATATATGGACACACACGCAACCACACATGCCAGTACTGTGAATCTCAGACCTGCCTAGCTCATGTTATGTATGACAGATGTACAGCAGTATTGCACGCATTACAAACTGTACTGACACTTCCTGTGGCAACAGTGCTGATATATGCACACGGGACATCTTAACTATTAACAGGTGTCAAGTGATTTACCTTCGCTGTCACCCTGACTGCTGTCTAAGTTGTGTGTTATGTCCTTCAATTAATGAAACCATTGCTTACCATTTACACAGGTTATTGTAGGACTGCTTGTGACACACATATGAGCTGTCCACAGCAAACATCCATCTGCAAAGATGCCCCACCACTTAGTTATTTCCACACATCTGTCCATACCTGAGGCATATCTTTCTGTACATTCAGCATATCACCATATACAGTTGGCAATGTTGAGGCTGCATTGCAACTGCATGATGTACTAGGATACATGTCACCTGCATACATCAGCAACTGCACACGCATGTTATCTGAAAGCGCACTACATGTACAGGTGTGTAGGTCCTACAATCCTGACATTTGGGCATGTTTGTAGGCATTGCAATTGGTGGACATGTGTAATGACATACATGACACATGGACTGTTGTATGATATGGTGGGTGTAATGGGTGACCGGTACAAAGGGAATGTTACATCTGCCAACACTGATATCACACCTGATGTACTGTTAGCATTCAGCAGCCATGGACCTACATTCCATGTGCATGTGTGTGTAATGGCTGTAGCCACTTGTTTGCAAAAAGGTCAACAACAGCTATGCTATTTACATGTATGGTGTGTGTGTGTGTGTGTGTGTGTGTGTGTGTGTGTGTGTGTGTGGGTGTGTGTGGCATGTACATACCCAGGGCAGGTACATGTATGTCATATCCATACATGAGGGTGTGCACTGGTGTACAGCAACAATCATCTGCTAATGATGGAAAGTACTGAGGGCCCCTGTTATGTGTACAGCTGACCGGGTTACAGACAGTGGTATCACTGCATTGCATAACACATGATGCAACTGTGTGATGTAGAATATGAACAGCCAAAGCATGTGTTTCAAGGGAATTGAGTATGTGACAGTTTGTATAAACTGAGATGTACTGAGTACTGTGAACTCTGAACTGTGAATAATGGAAAAATACTGAACAAACAAGAGTCTGCCTGAAAGCAGGAAATGTGCCTTTTATGGAAGTGTATCTGATTCTCTCTTCTGCCTGGAGATATGATGATGATGTGAATTGTCTTATGTTTATGGGTAAACCTTTGATTGATTAATTGCCCTGTATAATGATCTAATTGGTTCAGTTTTATATTTTTGTACTGTCAGCAATATCACTAGTATATAAGCTTGTTTATTCCTTTGTTCTGGGAGTCTCCCTGGTGCTTTCCATGAGGCTCCCACACGTGTGTACTGTAGTTAATAAAAGCCACTGAAAGAGAGAAAGAACTGTATCTGTCTTCATTCTTAAAGTAATGAAATACTTAACAGTCAGTACATGTGTACTCTCTACAGTTGATGTAGAGCTTGGTACAGTACACGGTCAAGGGTCACATGGTGGTGTACTCTTCTATGTCATACAACATTTATGGATGCGTGTTGGTGGTCCGAGGGCATGGTGGCATCTGAGGTTTACATTCTAGAATGCAGCATGTGACACTGTGTCCTGCACATGACTCATCTGTGATGCCTTTCCTGGGGGGCCGGTCAGTACATGTGCATGGCCTTTATGTATGTGGGGACACCACCTGGAGCGGTCCGTACCTGAGTTATGGCCCACATGTCTGGTTCTGAGGTATATAGTGGTATTGCTAGGTTCTGAGGTATATGGTGGTAGTGCTATTGTGCACTACAGAGCCATCAGCCAGGTGTTCCTCACTTCACAAATGTCAGTACTCCCCATTGTTAGGTCTACAGTGACCAGCTGTGAATATGGACGCTACACATCTAGCACTGGTTAGCATAAGAAAACAATGCAGTTGTCCTGTAGGTGTATGGGAGTTAACCTGTGTTTAGGACATTTGCCTTGGAATGGCACTGTGTGGGCGGACGTGACTTGGGTAATATCCCCACTTCCTTGAATCATGGATGCATGTGATATGTGACAAAGGCCTGCCTACTGTCAGCCATGTCATCCCAGAATGACAGCAGATGTTGTGTAAAAGACCAGTGTCAAATATATATAGAGCAGCATTCCTGCTAACAATGACAACTACTAACACCAGAGCCCAGTGCTTTACTGGGGTGTGTGTGTGTGTGTGTGTGTGTGTGAGGTGCTTATGGTGGTGTGGTAGGGAATGCCTCAGGCTTGAACCTGCACCCAGTAGGCTGGTATGCAGGTGTTAAAGACTTGAGTTCCTACCCACCACCATTTGTAAAAAAAAATTCAGATTTTTGCCTCATATTCAATCTGATCTGTTCTCATAATATCTGTGGTTTGTAAATGTTGCAAATGCTTGATATTTGATGGTGTAGTAGTAGTAGCATTGTTGCCTCACAGCTGCAGGTTCCTGGGTTTGATTCTTGGCCAGTGGGGTTCTTCTGTGTGGGGGTCTGTCTTCTCCCCTTGTGTTTGTGTGGGCTTGCTGTGTCGTCTCCCATGTTGCTGTTACAAAGACATGTCTGGGGTTTAGCTTGCTTCTCCTGGCCTCCTGGGCACTGAAAATTGTTTATTTAAGTTCCAAGTCAGATCAACTTGATTAAAAATGTTAAAATAAAAATGACAGGCATTTGAATTTAGGACTTCAAGGTTTCTTGAATGTTTAATTCCTCATGCATTTGATGGTGCAGTGGTAGTATTGTTGCCCTCACAGCCATAGGTTTTCTTGGTTTGAATCTTGGTTGGTGGCTTCTGTGTGGAGTCTGGCATCTCCCTCCATGTGTTTGTGTGGATTTGCTCTGGTGCCCTGCCATTTGTACAAAGACGTGGTTCTGCAGTTTTAATCCCTGCTGAAAATTGGTTTTGTTCTGTCCGGCAGTAAAATTGACAGGCATTTGAATTTCAGACTTCTGTGGTTTCCCTTGAATGTTTAATTCCTTGCATAATTGATGGTGCGGTGGTAGTATTGCTGCCTCTGCCAGCCATAGGTTTTCTGGTTTGATTCTTGGTTGGGGTGGCTTTGCTTTGGAGTCTCGCATCTCCGCCTGTGGTTTGTGTGGATTGCTCCCTGGTGCCCTGCCATTTACAAAGATGAAGTCTGCAGTTTTAATCCTCATGTAGCCTCTGCTGAAAAATTGTTTTGTTCTGTCCTCACAGTAAAATTGACAGGCATTTGAATTTCAGACTTGTGGTTTTGAAATGTTTAATTCCTCATAATTGATGGTGCAGTGACAGTATTTTGTTACCCCTCACAACCACAGGCTTTCTGGTTTGATTCTTGGTTGGGGTGGCTTCTGGTCTGCATTTCCTCGGTGTATTTTGTAGTAGGTGGATTTGCTCTGGAAAGCCCTCGGGCCATTTTACAAAAGACGCGGTTCGTGTTCAGTATTAATCCCTGCATCTCTGTTGAAAAATTGTTTTGTTCTGTCCGGTGAGGGGTAAAATTGACCGCATTTGAATTTCTGTGACTTCAGGTTTCTGAAATGTTTAATTCCTTGCATAATTGGCTGGTGCGGTGGTAGTATTAAGCAATTGCCTCACAGCCATAGGTTTTCTGGTTTGATTTTGGTTGTGGCTTCTGTGTGGAGTGCATCTCCTGCCTGTGTTTGTGTGTGATTTGCCTGGTGCCCTGCCATTTTATGACAAAGATGTGTCTGTGCAGTTTTAATCCCCAAGCGCCTCTGCTGAAAATTGTTTTTGTTCTGTCCGCAATAAAATTGACTGTCAGCATTTGAATTTCCAAACTCTCATGTTCTTCAGAATACATAGTAGCACAACCTTTTTTTTTTTTAGCAAATTTTTCAAGTTTATAAGATTGAATATTTTAAATTTGTCCTTATTTTTGGGACTGTACTTCCCCCATTATTTGCTTCGGCCCAGGTTTTTTGTGCTAAGGTTGACAGCTATGGCAAGAACTGAATTCAGTGAATATGTTTGAGGGCTGTATTCTCCTCATTACTGGGTTTGTCCAGGTGTTTTGTACTAAGAGGTTGACAGCTGGTGGTGAGAACTGAACACAATTCTCAGCGATAGCTATTTAAGTTTCAGTCTTCCTTTTACAAAAGCAGCTGATGGGCGAGTGGTATGTTACCTGACTGTTTTTGCTCAGGGACCTTGGCAGTAAAATATATGGTGGCAACATGAACATTTTATCTCTAGCAACTTTCCAAGATTATATAAGCTAATGTTTAATGTGTCCCTGTTTTTTTGGGCTTTTGGACCTTCCCCAATACATTTTGGCTTTTTCCAGTTTTCTTTGAGTCATGCGAAGTTGGAGATGCAGTTGAGTATTGAGTAGGATTTTACAAGTGAACTGAGAGCTGCAGGAATAGAAGTTTAGTGTTTTGCCAAGTTAATACTATAGCACAACAGGCTGTCGTATTTGCTTTTGATGCAGAAGTTGGCCAGGGTTCTACTCCCACAAGGTGATGCTGCCGCCTGAGAATGTTCTCCCTTGGTGAAGATACTAACTATGAGTTCTAAGTTATCAGTTTGCCATCCATTTCCTCTCTTGCAATATTATTACTAGCTTATCATTTTTTTTTAATGTAATATAGACAATTTATTTCATGGGCAACAGATACTTTATTTTCGATGAAACCATGAAATATAAAGGTGATTGCTAGCAGCAACCACTTCATTAGTTACAGATTTCTTTAATGTGGAATTTATTTGAGGATGATTCTGACTTTAAAGATTTCGTGTGTGTTATTTATCTGATAATGGACTCAGAATCTGTGCATATTTACTGGGATAAAGGTGGACTGTAGAATTGTGTATATTTACTCGATAATGGTGGACTTTTTATACCCACCGTTAGCAAGGCTGATGATGTCACCCATTGACAAATGCACCTCTGGGAGTGCTGTGTCCCAGTAATCTCGGTAGCGTGTTCTGTAACTGCATAATGCTGTAGTGTAATAAAGTAGTTAGGTCGGTGTTCTAGTCCCACACGTGCCATGTGTGTGTGTCCCCATTTGCCTGAGAACTGAGTAATGCTTTTATACTGCTCACACTCCATACATTTCTTATACCCACCGTTAGCAAGGCCAATGATGTCACCCATCTACAAATACACCTCTGGGAGTGCTGTGTCCCAGTCATCTCGGTAGCGCATTCTGTAACTGCATAATGCTGTAGTGTAGTAAAGTAGTTAGGTCAGTGTTGTAATCCCAGACATGCCAAGTGTGTGTGTGTGTGTGTGTGTGTGTGTGTGTGTGTGTGTGTGTGTGTGTGTGTGTGTCTGCTTGCCTGCATGAGACAAGTACAGTGCTTTGTAGTATTCACCATAGCGTGTACCCTAAATGCGTGTTGCTGCAGTGTGATAGGGTAGGGGTTTCCATACAGGACATGGCAAGTGTGTGTTTGTCTGTCAGAGCCTGTGTAGAGGTGGCCGTGAATGTCTTACCATTGGACATGTTTGGGAGCGGGTTTTGCATTTTCCTATATGGTATCCGTCTTATGACACATTGGCCACTTCACGAGGAGTACAGCTGTCAGTCAGCCACGGCACTGTGTTGGCAAGCCATACCCATACATCTGGCAAAAGACCTGGTGAACTAGGTATGCAGCCAGGAGTACAGTTGTCAGTCAGCCACGGCACTGTGTTGGCAAGCCATACCCATACATCTGGCAAAAGGCCTGGTGAACTAAGTATGCAGCCCTACTAGTACCCGGTTTATATCTATATATCTACATATATATGTATATCCCCATATATCGACATATACCTACACTCCTTCCCCAACATCTGACCCTCACCTACGAACACATAAGGCCATTCGGCTCCTAGGACACCATCTGCCCTATGTTCCATTACACAATGAGCCCACTGGACACATGAAACCTTGTATATGCATATAACATTCCTGTTATCGATGTCCTCAGGCTCCAGTATGCTCTTTCTGATTGTTCCAGGTTGTGGGTGGACCCCTGTTGTACACTCCTGCCGTTCGTCTATGGTTACCCATGTACCTCCATTTTAAAGATGATGTTGCATCACCTTGCAGTCTGTTCACACATAATGTTTGTCGTACTGTAGATTAATGGCATTTATTTACTATGTGTATACAGCAATACATGTAGCAATTTTGCATTGTCTGTCTGAGAATGAATATTTTAAATTTGCCCTATTTACATAATAGGCACTGTTTCCCATTCATTTCTTTGTAATGTTTGTGCACATGGAGTTCCTGATACATTCTAATATGTATGTCTATTGCTGCAGTAACTTTCAGGTTTCTACTGATGGGTTGAATCCTATGGTGTAGACTGACACAATATAATAGTTTAGTACTGTCTTCTGTTAATATGCAGCTGATATTAGTAATACATTACTGTTTCGTGGCCTGGTTCTGACCTTGCAATAGTGGCAACACAACATTTTATTCTAGCAACTTTCAAGCTTATATAAGGAATGTTTAATGTGTCCCTGTTTTTGGGCTTTTGACCCCAATACATTTTGGCTTTTCCAGTTTTCTTGAGCTGCGAAGTTGAGATGCAGTTGAGTATTGAGTAGATTTTACAAGGAACTGAGAGCTGCAGGGAATAGAAGTTTAGTGCTTTGCCAAGTTAATACTATAGCACAACAGGCTGTGTATTTGCTTTTGATGCAGAAGGTTGTGGGTTCTACTCCCACAAGGGGTAGATGCTGCCGTACTGAGAATGTTCTCCTTGGTGAAGATACTAACTATGAGTTCGTTATCAGTTTGCCATCCATTTCCTCTTGCAATATTATTACTAGCTTATCATTTTTTTAATGTAATATAGACAATTTATTCCTGCGGGGCAACAGACACTTTATTTTTCGATGAAACCATGAAATATAAAGGTGATTGCTAGCAGCAACCACTTCATTAGTTACAGATTTCTTTAATGTGGAATTATTTAGATGACTGACTTTAAAGATTGTGCATATTTACTGATAATGGACTGTAGAATTGTGCATATTTACTGATAAAGGTGGACTGTAGAATTGTGCATATTTACTGATAATGGTGGACTGTGGAATTGTGCATATTTGCTGATAATGGTGGACTGTGGAATTGTGCATATTTACTAATAATGGTGGACTGTGGAATTGTGTATATTTACTAATAATGGTGGACTGTGGAAGTCTGAGTAGACTTTTTTATGATAAATGTTCTCAACTGGGCAGTTTTGCCATTATGGGTGCATATGGTTTGTTTCATTGCTTACTGGAAAAAATGTTCAAAACAAATTTAAAACATCCTGTAACAAGTGTACTGTATTGTACAAGGAATATAATTTTAGTACAATGAGGAAGGTGTATCAAAGAGCACATGTATGTTTCATATGCAAGGAGCCTATGATTCGAAAACAGCCCAAAATTAATCTTTATCTGCCACAGGCAAAATGTATTTTCTTTGAATGTGGGTTTCAATGCTGTTTCAATGAATGTGAGTTTCAAGGGCAGAGAAGTTTTAATGCTAAGTTTTCATTGTGAGACTGCATTGCTTTGTTTAACAGATGACTTAGTGTTTGTGCTGTAAAATACAAAATAAAACTTTCAAATGAAGTCCAACTCATCATAGAAGTAAAGCAGTATGCACATTAGTGTTTATGGTAAATGGAGTGAAATAGCCAAGTATAATGGTTCATTGGAATGGCTGCAGAGGCTCCATTAAACCATTATTTTGTCAGGGGGGGAAGGGCAGCAAACTCAGACAGGCCCAGCTGAACTATACCTCCCAACTGTCCAGATTTTCAAAGAATGAATAGATTTTTGCTTCTTATTTTTGGTTTGTTCATAAAATTTGTAGTTTTAATTCCTAAATGATTTGCCAGAAGTCACTCAGTTTCAGACTTCATAACCTTCAGAAAAATGCATGTTAAAGTAAGAGCTGTTCTATCAACTGTCTCAATTTATACAAGAGCAATTTTTAGTACTGTTTATATGTGCCCCCAATATATTTGGCCTTGTTCAGATTTACTGCATTAACAGGTTGAGAGGTACATGCAAATAAATTGCTTTACAGAATTAGGCATAGCCAACCTCTCAACTGTCCCCAATTTTGGCTCAAACTGTTGCTCTTCCCCCTAATAATCCCTCCATAAAATAGCAATTTTGGAAGAAAACATGGAGGGTTTACAATTAAGAAATAACTGTAATAATCAAAGTTATAGATTACTTGAAATGCATGTAGATTCTTTTATATTTTGTCAGCTGCTCAAGGTAGCAGTACTAATATTAAAGTGTCCCTTCTTTGACAGGTAGCAGCTGTATTGTGTGTCTATTTTATATTTTTGCATCGTTTTGTCCATTTTTCATAAAATTGTGTTTTTTGGCAAATTAGTGACATCACTAAAGACTGAAGTTAGAAAATGACAGACATTTGAGTTTCAGATTTTATACCCTTCAGAAAATTCATACTAATGCAAGACCTATTCTATTATCTTTCTAAGTTTATTAGAGCAATATTTAAAAATTGTCCTTATTGTTGGGCCTTTGTCCCACTTCTGTGTATGGCTTTGTCCAGATTTCTTGCTCTTGAGGTTGAGAGGTATGACAAATGTGTCAGGGCCATCACAGTCAGCCAGTGAGATTTCAAATTGTGACATGCTTGTTGCACCCCACTCCCCATGTAGTGACTCTGGATGTGTCCAAGCAAGGCAAGGAGTAGTTGTATCTACCTTGGATGGGGAGGACACACTGCATAAGTACTACAGTGGCTTTTCATCTGTCCTTGATTTTGCAGAATGGTCTGGTTTCTGTCATATTTTTGTACTGTTGATTTATGCTTATTACTCAAAGTGCCTGTTGCTCTGTGCTTTTAAGTAGCAATGCTTTAATGACCATAAGGTAAGCTTGTCTGAGATCGTAAGATGCAAGTAAGCTTTAATAAGCATACTGTTAAAGAATTGCCAACATTGAAAGCCTTTCTGTTGTTGCCATGCAGAGAATACTTGACTAGATAATGTATAAGCCTTGGGTATTAAAGGACAGGATTCCATTATTTTAAAAAGCTCATTACACTTGTTGGAGACTTCCAGTCATCTCTACAGACTTTACCCGTAAACTAAGCAGAATGCCAATCATGTGTGGTCCATAACCTGTACAGTAATCCTTTAAGCAATGTATCTTGAGCTTGTTTCTTGTTTGCTTTTCATTTTTTACTTTTATCATGTTTTCCCCATGAAACAAGTTGTCAGGCAGCAGGTCTTTTTTGGATAAGAAACATTTTTACAAGTGGGGCATCACATAGATTTCTACTTTCAGCATGTTACTTGGTACTTTAATAAAGCTGAATATATTATAATTAGGACTGCAGTGCAAGTAGAAGTGGTTTGAGTTGAGTGCTTCTGGATTTTCTTATACTTGATTTTGACTGGCATTCCAGTAATGTATTTAAAAAGTAATTTATTTTTTCATGCCTCACAACCTTTTGTTTCCATCTAGATATTAAGTAAGCTGTCATGCAGCCAATGCATTGAAATATTTTTATTCTTCTACACTTATTTTTGTCTTGATTGGACTTTCATAATGATGGTTTGCCACCCAGGGCAGCGTATTTAATTAAAGTTAGTTTTTTGTGGTTTTGTGCATAGCTCCTCCCCTTTCTGGTTGACCACACCCCCTTGACCCCACCCATTCAGCTGTCTCCTGCAGCCCCCCTGTGATTTGAAGTCACCAGCCGCCACTGTGTTAGACAGAGGCACAGTATACTAACCTCGAAAAAAGGCATAGCAAAATTAATTTAAAATGGGTGGCGAAAGCCAAACACACTCTGGCTAGGCTTATAAATGCCCTAGGGCAGATAGCTTAGTATGAACCTATGTACCTATGAACCTATACATATATATATATATATATATATATATATATATATATATATATATATCTATATATATATCTATATGTGAGGACTACCCTAGCATTTCTTATCATCCACATGCTGTGCGTCATGCACATAGGTACAAGCAAATACTTATCTTTCATGATATGGTAGGTAGACTCAGGTAATACCCGTTCATCTATGGGCTGTCCTGACAAGAATGACTTGGACCGCGAATGGGCAGATATTGGGCGAATGCTCCGACCATTGGTAGGGTTGCCACCTTTTCATATGACCTGGATGGGACATTTTTGGGACACACATCAGAGTTTACAGGCCAACACATACCCACGTTCATTACAAAGGATAGTACTTTAGTTTTATGCCTACATATAAGCTTTTATTGTTGCAGCGGTGTAGTTGCTTATTCTGTTTCGTTTACTTGCTTATTCTGTTTCTTGTAACATTTAGGTATTTTATATATGAACATAAGTATTGTATGGGACTATTACATAAAATATGGGACATAATTATGTCCTACTTTCACAGGACACTTCACATTTATAATGGTTTTGGTATAGACACACCTGCCTAGAGGGGGACTGTCCCTCACAATGTAGGACAGGTGGTAACTCTAACCATTGGGCTAGGCTTAGCAATTGACGGCACACTAACATGATGCGTTTCGCTTCCACTTGGTATAACTAATGACACTACAATGGAATACGGGCACAGGGTTTTAAAATCATTTGTTTAAGGGACGGGCACACAATATTCAGCTACGTGCCTTTGTATTTACTTCTTATTGTGGTGTTCACAAAAATGTCTTGTATGCTTTGCGTACATTTCAGTATCCACGGACACTGACAGGAGTGATTACTATTGGAGGCAGGCTGTACTAGTCAGCATTTTAGGTTGTGCATATTCAGCCGACATGTTCACGCCTCCGTGCAGTGCTTGGACATGCCCCCTGCACTCGTACATGTGTCCTATGCACGTGGCCTTTATGGCAGCGTGCCTTCATTAATATGCATGTGGTGCTGCTGCGCCATCTCTGCGCTGCACGATCGGTGCAAGGCTAATGCCGTCCTTGCACCGAACTTCATGAATCCCGGGGGTTGTCTTTTTCTGTTGCATTTACTTTTTTATATTATTTTAGTAATTTTCGGCTAATACTGCCTTGCCTGGTATTGCTAGTTGCAATTTAGACATCTTGAGAGGTTCTGTTTTGTTCCATTGAAATCACTGCCTTGAGTGAATCTCTTTGGCCAGGGTTCAGGCCATCTTAGAATCAGTTGTGATTCGATCTAAGTGAGAGTTAGACTACTTGCTATAGGCCCTGAGGGGTTTTGAACACATGGGCTTTAGATTCACCTAGTTTGCATTGGTTCTTTTGTTTTCTTCTGTTGTATTTACTGTGCAGAGCTGTGCTGAGCACAGCACTGTGGTATTGGTATTTCCATAGAGGGCTGTATGACAAAGTAAAAGTCTCTCTTCTTATATACTGGGAAAGGTACCTTCTTATAAGACTAATGAAATACTAATACATTTCTGCTTTGCCTAAACTGCGGGAGCTGTGCTGTGTGCGCTTCCTTTTAGGAGTGCTGATCTACAAATCCTGAATGTCAGTTGCTCTGAAAAGCATGGGCTTACTGTGAACATAAAACCTGTCCAAATATCTTCCATAGCTGTAATATTTCTCTAACCCCTCTTTAGATCTTCACTTTAAATCTAGCAGCACTAGTCACTGTGGGGAGTCAACACATACCCCTCCCGATCACCAGCCTTACAGTACATGGAATTCTGAGGCGATGTAGGAACTCCCTCATGCTCGCTGATAACTAGCTCATACTAAACCCAAAGAACTCTACTTGAATTGTTCTCAGTCAGCCAGCTACATGCAGTGAGCTTAATACTATTTTGCCCCCACCTGCACCTTTGCAACATGCACAGATTACAAACTCTAAGTTTCCTTATAATTATGCCATTAAAAAAACCTCTAGCAAAGACTCATTGGACTACAGAGACTACACATCAGCCTGAACCATCAAATTCACTTCTTGTATGCAACCCAGCATGAATAGCATGTATCCAATATACAGATCACTTTGACACTACAGGAATTACACTAACAGGCATGAGAAGCCCTCAAGGCATCAAGGCCAAGCTAGGTCATCATACAACATCCTGGTTATAGGTAACTCCATAGTTAGACACACAGATGACCCACCCAGGCTGTCCAAAGACTTGGTAATAGTTAATTGCCTCTCTGGTGCCAGGCTATGCAACATCACTCAAGGGCTCAAGTATCCTCACCACAGGTACTCATATGACATGTTCATTGCAAACATGAGAGTAAATGACTTGAGACACAACTCCTTTGATCACATGATTACAAATACAAATGGATAAACTATTTGGGAAGAATTACTCTGGATGGATAACGAAAGGTATACTATAATTTATCTAAATATATCTTCCATGACCTGTCATGCAATGCTTTCCTTGATCAAATATTTATTATGTCAACTTCTTCAGAAATCTCAGGGTGGAGAGAGAGCTGGCCACTCCACACCCATGTGGATTTCTTCTTCCCTAGTCGAGATCTTGGATCCTGTGGTCCTGGATCCAGTTCTCATTTGCAGGAATCCTCCAGAGCTGACTATTTGGTCATAGTTGGTACTGTCAACAGCATGCCTTCAACCCTGACTTTTTCAGAGCTGCTTGTATCCCAGAGCTCTGAGGTCAGAGCTTGTGGCCCAGGGGCAGATTTGACTATGAAGGATTTGAAGCCATATCTGCCCCTTGGTGCCTTGGTCCTGGACAGCTCAGCACCAGTTTCAGCCTTGGATTTGACCAGTCTGTTGGCTGAGGATGACACTCCATCAAGGTCTTCGAACCCAAGGAAGTCTGTGTTGGGTTCCTCAGCTGCAGTGCTGGCTTTCAAGGTCATTGAGAGGATTTCTTCTCACTCTGGTGTTGAGAAACTGAGTTCAGTCTCAGATATAGCCCAGAGCTCGTCTTCCTGTGTCTTCTGTTATGCATCATTCCGTTCAGAGACAACCTGCATTTTACAAAGCCTTGAGCAGCCACAAGTTAGGGGCTTCCCTGCAGCTTCTGGATCTTCTCTGCCATTCCCTGAAGGAGGACACAATGCACAAGTGCAAAAGGAGGCATCTGGATTCCCCCGTGAATCTTTAACTGAGAACACTGACCTTGATGAAGAAGAAGGTTCCCTGAAACCTCCCCACAGAGACACCTCTTTTGGCAATCATTTAGAATTATTATGGCAGAAGTGGGGATGGACCCCAAAAGATCCTTGTTCTGAGGAGTCATCATTTGTTGAGGCTTTTGGTGCGGAGCCATATACAGCCTGGTTGGTATTCCTCCAGATGCTCTCTTTGACTTGGCATATCAAGGGGTGTGGAGAGAAGCTGATGTGGTGCCATCTATTCCCAAAATAGCTGATAAGATTTTGGTCATTACAAATGACAGACCATGTCAGAGCACTGGGCTTATGGCTGACTGTAATGTGGTAGCTGCAACCACCACAATACAGTCAACCACATTGTAGTAGCCAGAGCCACCAATAAGGAGATCTCAGAGGACAGCTTGAATGTCCATCCCCAAACAGAGAGTCTAGGGCCTTGTAGAGATTTAGGACATGGGAAGTGCACATATATTTCAGTGACCTTTGCCCTTCATACACTGAACTACATGGCTCACTAGACTACAGAGTGATTTATTGAATGAAACCTCTGAATCCATAGCATCCCCATAACACTTGAGACTTGTAAGTTCATATAGACCTTGTTGTAAAATTCAAATGTTTCTGTGTACTTGTTGTCAAACCCAGCAGATATTAGGGGCAGGGAGGCAGGCACCAGCAATGCAATTCACCATCATGCCTGGATGCACATTTGTAACTTTGTGGAATGCTTTAAGGCACCCTTTCTTGAACACAACATTTGATGGTTCCAACTTGTTTGATCCAAAGAAAAGGGCAGTTTAACCAGAAGTGGACAGGATAGCAAATTGTCTGCTACCAAGTCCATTTTTCCACCCCTCTGGGAACTTTTTGCCATAATCAGAGGGGAGGAAACTGGTTAGTTGCTTTTTAGAAAAATCCCAAACAATGCCAAACAATGCCAAACAAAATTGCAGACTTCCCATACTCTGGAACAAACTACCTATCTATATCAAACAAAGTTCCACATTAGCACTCTTCAAGAAAAGTCTTGATGATTGGATGGGAGATAGGAAATTCACCTTGGGGATCACTTCTGTGGCTATTCTCGACAGGGGCACAGGAAAATAATTTCTTGGGTGGCGAAAGCCAGGGTACATTTTTGGCTAGGCTTATATAGGCCCTAGGGCCAATAGCCTAGTACCTACCTATGAACTTATGGACCTATACGATCCTTGTGATAGTACCCTTCCAGGACAGGGGTACTTTAATGAAAGTCATCTCAGGAGTAGGAGTGAACTAAATATCCAAGGGTTTAAGGGTCCTTTCTCCAACAAACCCATTTGGCACTTTAAAGGGAGTCTGGGCACTTGGCTGTCCACCCTAAAGCTTATGAGGTTATCACAACAGACAAGAGTCTGGTATTTCAACAAACAAGGTGGACCCTGACCTTATTCTGTGTTAGAAGACCATTTTGTGGTGTTTTCTAATGTTTTCTCATAGCATTGCATATCCCAGGCAGATTCAACACACTAGTGGACAGGCTGAGCTAGTGTATACTAATGCCTAACAGGTGGTCCTTCAAACAGTCAGTGATACCAGAAATTTTCAGTTGTTGTGGCCAGACTTGCTGCATTCTATTTGCAACCCTGGACAACACAAAGTGCAGCAGCTTCTTTGCTGAGATCCCCACAGGATCACCATGTGACACTCTACCCCATTCTTGGCCATGGAGTCTCCTGTATGCCTATCCACCAACTCCCCTGATTGTCAAGTTCTTGCAGAAACAGCTTGGAATAAAATAATGGTAATCTTTGTAGCTCCATTTTGGCCCACAGAAGTTTGGCTTTCCTTCATTTGGCCTCAGCTAATCTACCCTCCATGTTTTCTGGATCCTATTCTGGATATAATTTTCCATCTATTTGGCAAGCCTCACTAAGACCTCAAGATTAATCACACATTCCTCTACTTCCTATGATGGACAGAAATCCCAAACTGTCTGCTAGGGTAGTTAACATCTTTAATTTCTGTTAAAGGACTTCCACCCATAAGACTTGTGCCAGTAAATGGAAAAAAATAGAATTTGGGCTACCTCAAAAGGTCTGGGCCCATTGTCAGCTCCATAACACTCTACTTTGGGTTTCCTAGCAGGTCTTTTTCATTCATGAGAAAGCTACTCTACCATTAAAGTTCAACTTGCAGCCATTTCTAATTTCCATATTAGACACAATCATTCTTCTGTTGCTTCCTTGAGATTGTCTAAGGTCTTCTTAAAATAACCTTTTTTCCTAAGCCCTCCCCTGAGAGATCCTGTTCCTTCATAGTATCTGACAGTTTTACTGAAGGCCATAATTGCAGCTCACTTTGAATCTACAGCCACAGTGTATTTACCATTTTTATCACGGAATACTCTTCCTGGTAACAGTAACTTCAGCCAAACTAGTATCTAAACTTTGGGCTTTTGTCATGTTAACCTCCTTAGTTGACCTTAGCCTCTGAGTCTAACTTAAACCATTCTATCCATTTGACAGTATTCTTTCCAAAATTTTCCATCAAGGGGTAATATATTCTTCACAGGCTAGACCTACATTATAAGTTAAGGTTCAGTTTACCTAGAACAAAGACATTAGGAGATCTAACCATCTGCTTGTTTACTTTTCCAAAAAAAAAACTGGGAGACAGTGTAATTGACTGTATCTGTTATATATATATAAAGCCATTGGATAATCCTTACCATCCAAAGTGAAGACTCACTGTATGAGGGCAGTATCTAACACTGCAGTTTCTTTTAGCTATGCACCACTGGATGACATCTGGTCAACAACTACATGGTCAAAAAGCCATACGTTCATTAAGTGCTATAAACTCAATCTACAATCAAGGTTGAGGGCAGTGTTTGGCTCTACCATCCATAATGCTGCCCATATCAGCTTGGCCAGAGACTCTGCCCCACAGGCTGAGGCAGATGTAAAAGACAACATTGAATATGAAAGTTATATGCTTACCATGATGCTCTTCTTCCATCCATCTCAACATCTCCTCCCTCCATCCCCATCCAAATTATTTTGTTGTTTGTTATTGCTTCTAGAAGACCTCATGGGCCTTCCTGAAGCTTTCTTTTTCTGCTGGACCTCAATACGTGTATTTACTGTGAATATTTTGCTACCTTTGTATTAGGTACCAGTGCAGGAGGAGCAAACTCAATCTGATGAGATTAGGTGTAGTGGTGCATTAAGGGAGAAGAGCTTGAGCTTTGGTGCCAAAGTTCTAGTTGCCAGCCTCAGATCTAATCAGATCTACTAACTTATAGGTTGAGATGGATGGAAGAAGACAATACAGATCTAGTATTATGGTAAGTACATAACTTTTGCTTGCTTTCATCTACAGCCAAGTCACCCTTCCACACATTATTTAGTGACTGCAGTCCTCAATGTCATATCTGGTTGCCTTCCTAAAATCCTCCATGTCATATCTGATTATCTACCAGTATGACACAAAAAAGCATACTTACCCTGCATTACTGCTAATGTTCATGGACCTTCTGCTTGTTGCCATCTCAGTGAATTAATTATGTAATAAAAATAAACAAAAAAACAAAAGTTGCAGTGCTTTGCACTCAGACCTTTTTTTAGTAAAGTACTATTTCTTCACTTAAAATAAATAAATAAAACACCCTGATGTGGACTATTTATGAGCCTGTGATATACATGTGTAAATGATAACTGTAAATATGCAGAGGTGCAGATATCTATAATTTATTTTTTAATTAAAAGTAAAATTTAATTTTTTTCCTTTACTGATTATTATGTTCATCACATAGGTTAACTAAAATGACTTAGTGCTGAACATAACAAAACTTTTTAAAAACAAAATTCCTTTTTTTGTTGGCCAGGGCTCCAGTGAAGCTGAGTCGCCCTGGGCAGCCACCAGAATTATCACTATTTGTAATCTGCCACTGTCTGACCATTAATTCTGCATAAAGCATAACAATATCATCAGTTTACTGATTAATATTTTGGAGCCTGTAATTGCCTATGCAGCTCCAGTTGCAGTTGAATGATCCACAAAGGCATCCCAGACGCAGTTCCCAGAAACTTCACATGCACACAAACAAGACAGCTCCTACCACAACACATAAAACTACATCTCATAGTGTCTCAACTAACAAGTCCATAAGGTGTAACACCACACAATCCAATATTTTGGTCATAGGAGACTCCATTGTGAGAAACGCTGATATCTCTCTTACCAGCCTGGATAAGGACAAGGTTGTCAGGAGCCAGGATTCGCCAGATCACACAAGCACTCAGGTCAAAAAACCCCAAGTACCAGTATGACTCAGTCATAGTCCATTTAGGCATAAATGACCTGAGATATAACTTCTTGGACTATATAGAGATATGATTGACCTCTCAGAATATGTGTCACAGGTGGGTATGAGCCTAGCATTGAGCATAATTCTACTGTCTCCAAGGATGATGCAGCAATGCCAATAGAAAATGATTGATTTTAATAATTGGCTTAGCTACTGTTGTCATTCCAAAGGGGTCCAATATTTGTCAGCCTGGAAGAACATGACTGACGGGCCATGCTGCTTTGCCAGGGATGGTCTTCACCTGTCACCACTAGGCTTTTGGAGATTGGCCAAAACATTATCCACCCTTATAGTGTCTTTTTTAGGCACTGCCAAACAGACAAACTTTCCAACATGGCAAAATCTACTCTGGATAAGCTAAAGGTATTACTGGTCAATGCTAGGAGTTTTATCATTAAACTACACTCCCTGAAAGCACTCCACCCTGGAGAATGCTGACATTGTGCAGTTATGGAGACATGGTTCAATGCCACAGAAAGTACCCTAGCAGTGTGAGGCTATAATGCTTTTGGCACATTCTGAACACCCCACTACATATGAAAGGACAAAAGGTAGAGTGTATTCATCTACATGAAGGATAAGCACACCTCAAGACTTGTTCAACAATATGACATGCTTGCGTTACTCCGTGTCCATCTAACCATAGGAAAAATTGCTTACCATATCCCTTGTTGCAGGTTCCCCACCATGAACCAGAAAAAAAACCATTCCTCATATTGGAATTTACTTGAACCACCATTCAGCTCAATACCACACTCATGGGTGATTTCAACTACCCCTCCATTAACTGGGAAGCATACACAACCACTAACATGAAGGCTCAAAAATTTCTAGACTGTCAGTGCAAATGTCCTGGAGCAGCTAGTCTGCAATTCCAATAGGTGTAGAAATATCTTAGCCCTGGTACTCACAAATATAAGAGAGCATTGCACAGGGGGGGGGGGGTGCCCCAAAGTGTAATGTCCTCTCTGGTTAGATGAGATCACAAAGCAGTTTCCCTTGAAATACATTTAAAACTAAAACCCCCACCTAACCCCAAAACAATTAAGAACTTTTCCAGTGCAAACTACCTTGTATTAAGTGATGGCATATCTAATTTCTAAGCTCTCTCAAACTCAGAAAACACAGAAGCCTATGTGGAGGGGTTCACAAAAGCCCTGTATGACCATATAAACAACTGCATAGAAACAGCAGTACTAGACCGAAATAAACCTAGGAGAAACCGCAAAAACAAACCACACTGGTGGACCCATGATATAAATAGGTTGTACAACAATAGAAAGAAAATCCCATTTAAAAGTAAGAGAGAATGTATACAAAAGAGCAAAATCTCCCTCATCAGTCTAAACAAACAACTAGTCAAGTCTTCAGAAGTAAATTTTGAGGCAAAAATAGCCTCCCAAGCTAAGGATAACCATAAGGCATTTTTCACTTATGTCCACAGTCTTAAGAGCAACACCCAACAATGTGCAGTGTGAGTTGTAGATGGCATCACCCATTCCCAGAAGACATAGCAAATCTGCTAGTGGATAAAACAGCTCAAATTCACCATCCCATCACCTTTGGTAACTTTCCAAGAAATACCCTCCACCATTCCTCTACCAGTTATGACAAAAGAACAGGTTACCACCACACTCTCTAAAGCTAAAAACATGTCTTTAATGGGTCCTGACAAAATCCCAGGATGTCTCTTATATAGCTTGAAACAAGTTATATCAGGCCCACTAGGATCTCTATTTAACTACAGCCTCCAGAGTGGCTTTGTCTCTGTGAAGTGGAGGACCGCAACAATTATCCCAATGCATAAAGGGGAACCATCAGCAGACCCAAGAAATTACTGATCCATAAGTTTGGCTAGTCTTATATGCAATGCCATGGAAAGAATAATCATGGACCTGATAAATAACAATAAAGGAAACCTTTAAACAGTGGATGCAATGCTGTTTGGCTTTGTCAAGGGCAGGTCATGTCTGATCACTCTGGTAGACTTCTTTGAAGAAAAAGTCACTAGGGCCATGGATGAGGGTAAAACAGTACATACTGCCTACCTTGAAGTGACTAAGGCATTTGACACAATTCCCTATTTGGTCATTATAGATAAACTCACAAAACTGGGCATAAATCCCTAAGTCACCAGATGGACAGGACACACATTGTTAGAGTGAGAGCATCCAGATTCAGCAGGAGACCAGTTACTAGTCATGTACCACACGGCTCAGTGCTGGGACCACTCCTGTTTGGAATATAATTCTCTGAAGTCAAGACTAATGTAGAAGGCCTTTGTCTGACCATGTTAGTTGATGACAGCAAGTTGGGGGCAATCTCTGAATCCCCCAGCAATGTAGATATCCTTCAGAAGGTTCTGACTCAGACAAATTATTGGTGCCAGATCCATAGCCTAAACCTAAATGCAAAAAATGCATAATAATATCCTTTGGAAAGTCATATACCCTTGCAAATTACAAAATTAATAGCACACCCCTAGTAGTTGACTCAATATTAAGAGCACTTGGTACACAGATAGATAGTAGCCTGAACTTTGAACACCATGTGTCTACAGTGGTGAGGAAGTCCTTCTATGAGGCACGGATTATAATTAAAGCCATGGCATCTAGATCCAAGAAAGTTATAGTCCCACTGTGTTCAGCCTTCATCAGACCAATAATCAAGTACAATGCAGCTTTTGGTCTGTACCTGACCAGGCACTTGCATCAGCTGGTGCAGCCTCATTGGTTCTTTATAAAAAAAAAAAAAAAAAAAAACGGTGTAAACAACATGTCCCATGTGGAGCGACTAAAAGCCCTATCCCTTTATCTGTCTGCTACTGACTATTAAGGGGTGATCTATGCCTAACCTATTAGGCACTCAAATCCAGCCCTGGTGGAAATGTTAAACAATCACAAGACAAACTGCATGAGGACCACCTGATATAAAGATCTAAACCTAGTCTGAGATATGGGCAAAATATACTGGAGAGACAGGCACATGTCTCAGAGATTTCCCTGTCTCTGGAACAGGCTTCCTATTTGCATAAACTAGAGCCTTTCTCTGAAACTCATCAAATGAAGTTCGGATCAATAGATGGGGAATCATAAATTTATTCCTGGAGAGGTGTCCATATTCCTAATAAACAGGGGCAGTATGTAAAATACTCAAAAGAGTAGGCAGAAACCTAAGCCATCCTCTTGCCCTTAGGATTGAAAATGGGGTAAAATTTGGATTATAATGGCTAGGCTTGTAAGGGCTCTTGAGCTGTTTTTCATAGATTCATAGACAGTTATTAGTCTAATGACCCAAGGATGTTTCAAAGCCTAGCCAAGTTTTCCCAAAGGAATAATGATGTTATGCATCCAAATAGGACATTGAGGGCCAGGCATTTATCAGCTACCTCTGTCCATAAGGGGCATGGGTGCCAGGACCAGTGTAAATTACCTATTCCCCATCCACTTGTCTAGGTTCTGCTAGACCTTGTATTTCTGGTTCTCTAATTTACAAATATGTAGGAGATTCATAAATGTGGGGTTTGTGGATGTCCTGCAGCAAAGCATAGAGCACCCTTCAGCAATCTATAGGAGACTGAGTAGAAGGAAAAGGCTTTAAAGTGCTCTGCATAAGACAGGTTTGTTAAGCCTTGTATTCTTTTTGTAAGGAACATTTGAATTCACTCTAGTTGCTGCATCTGCCTGGTCAGGTACATACCAAAGTGAGCATTGTACTCTATGATTGGTCTGATAAGGGCAGAGTACAGTGGGATAATAACCTCTTTAGACCTAGGATGCCATGCCCTTACTTATAAGTTGGGTAACATAAAAAGATTCCTCACCACTGTGGCCACATGGTGGTTGAAGGTAAAGCTATTGTCTATGTGCTTACTATGATCCCTGACCACTGGGTCAACTCTTAGAGGTGTGTTATCAACCTGATAATTAGCCAGGAAGGTTAATTTCCCATAGGGTACAATTATGCATTTCTTAGCATTGAGTTTAAGGCCATGGATTTGGCATCATTTATTAGTCAGCGATAGACCTTATTGAAGAATGCTAGTGTCTGCAGGAGGGCTGATGATAACCCCCAGCTTGAAATCGTCTGCAAACCTAGTCAGCTACAAATATTCAGTATTTGCTTCCATTTCAGAGAAATAGATGTCAAAAAGAAGCTGGCCCTCTACCAAACGCCAAGGGATTCTGCTACTGAGTGGCCTCTTGGTGGAGGTGGCCTCATCTATTTTGACCTCATAGGTATCCTCAAACTGAATAACTATAAAAATGTCTGTACTATGGCCATCTATATTCCCCCTGGGGACAACACTTCCACCCTAGAAAACATTCTCTCATGGGCCTCAACTAACATTAAACTGGAGACTTATATTCTAGGTGATGTCAACATTGACTGGAATAAAATTAATAACAGTAATCCCACTCTATCTATCAACCTATGTAATTTTATCCAAGTAATAAACGACATTACCAGACCCAACAAAAATAACCCCCCAGGATCCATCCTGGACTGGATCTTAGTCTCCCACCCTAATAAGATCTCAGACTCTGGTATACTACCACACACAATGTCTGACCATATCCCAGCCTTCATTCACCGAGCTGCCCAACACTCCCCTCTCCAACACCAATATGCCCACACCCGCAACCTCACTAACTTTAACTCTTCTATATTCTCCGAAACCCTTAAGCTAACAAATTGGGATACCCTAAAAACATTTCCATTAGATCATGCCGTAGAAGTCTTCAATACTACCTTCCTCAAAATCCTAAACTCCCAAGTCCCACCTCGAACAAAACGCATAAAATACAACTCTGCCCCATGGCTATCAAAGGACACAAAATCACATATGCTACAAAGAGACAAAATTTGGAAACTCTACAACAGAAATAAACTCCCTGCTACCCTCCTTCAATATAAGCAACTCCGCAATCTAACCAAAAAGCTTATCTCAAACGATAAAAAATCTTACTACACCAAACTACAATCAACCCACTCCAAAAATCCAAAACAATTCTGGAACTCCATCAACTCTCTTCTGCACCCAGGTTGTAAATCCAATCCCTGTCCCGACAACAATAAAACAGACAGAAATTGCAACTCTTTTCAACTCCTTCTTTACTAATTCCATAGCCGAACTCACAAAGACTTTCCCCAACTGCTTACCCTCCCACACCCCTCATTCCACTTCCTTCTCCTATCTCCACTCTCACACTCCTAATCCTCCTCTCACTTTCTATCTAAAACCTGTCTCTACCTCCTGTATCAAAAAGCTTCTTTCCAAACTTAAGCCATGCTCCAATGCCCCCGACAATATTCCATCACTCTATCTCAAGCTTGCTGCAGATGGGATTACCATCCCCATCAGCATTCTCATCAATAGATCTATCCAGGAATCTTATGTTCCCAAATTATAGTGAGCTGCCTACATCTTACCCCTACATAAAGGGGGCAAAAATAACTCCATATCTAATTTTTGTCCAATAGCCATTCTTTCCCCAATTTCCAAAGTTCTTGAAAAATGTATCCACCTACAACTCATGCCTCACCTCCTCAATAACCAGCTCCTTTCTCGTACTCAACACGGTATCCGTCCTGGCCACAGTACTATAACTGCTCTCATCTCCTTCTTAGACATTGTTAATCACACACGCAACTCCGGTAAAATTGTCTCCACTGTCCTTCTTGACCTATCCAAGGCATTTGACACTATATCCCATACACACCTCCGCAATCATCTCTCCAACCTCAATCTCTCCTTAGAATCACTCTCATGGTTCAAAAGTTATCTCTCTAACAGATCCCAAGCTGTGAAATGGCAAACTGGTACCTCAACCTTTCTACCTACCCCTATCGGAATGCCTCAAGGTTCTATACTCGAACCTATGCTTTTCAATGTATTCATCAATAATTTCCACTCAGCTATTCCAAACACTGAAATAGTGCAATATGCTGATGACTCCACTCTAATATGCTCTGCCCTTAGCATTCATGAGCTCCAGACCAAAACCCAGCTGGCCTTCTCAACTACTGAGAACTGGAAGCTACAAAACCATCTCTCCCGTAATGCCACCAAATCTAAAATCATTCTCTTTTCCCCTACTAAAGCCCCCCCCCTTGACAAGCAATCTTTTAAGATCACCAGCCATACCCACTCTTCTGTTGAAGTAGTTCCTTTTGCCAAACTTCTTGGGGTTACCATTGATGAACACCTGAAATTCAATACTCATGTACAACTAAATATTAAAAAAACACATCAGAAGCTCGGAATGCTATACAGAAATGCACACTTTCTCTCCACAGCTACAAGACAAACCCTCGCCTCCACCTACCTTCTCCCATCTCTGTTATATGGTACTCCACTCCTAACCAACCTCTCAGCTTCCACCTCCTCTAAACTAGAAATTTGCTACAACAAAATTGCCAAATTTGCCACTAAATCCTCTCACTCCACCCACCATTGCACCCCTCTCCGCAGCCTTCAGTGGCTAGAACTTCCTAATCATCTTGACTTTCTTCAACTAACTACTGCCCACAAACTAATCTTTAAACCCACTGCTTGCCCTGCTCTAACTCATATATTGCCTTCCTACACACCACTCAGACCCCTAAGATCAGCCCAACAAAATCTACTTTCAGTACACAAACCTAAACGACCCCCAGGCCAATCTCTCCTTTCTTATTCTATAGCAAAAAAATGGAACTCTTTCCCTCCCCTGATAAGAAACACTACAGACTCTGAACACTTCAAATCCCTACTCCACACCCACCTTTCCATAAAATGGAAATGTAACTGTATTCTTCTGACCTAAATCCCACTAATTGTCTTCCAGACCTGACCTCATCAAAACCCCTCTACTTCCTGCTGTTCACTCCTCCCACTCAGCTTCTTTCTAATAACAAATTCCCCTCTATATACACCCTTTATAAATGCTGCATATTTGTTCCCTCTCCTCTCTCTGCAAATAACTCTTCCTACTATTCAACCCTTTGACCTTGAATTGAAAGGGAATCCTCCTCTAGCTCTTCTTCTTTTCCTATACCTGTCTTTTCTAAGCAATTTGTACCAATGTGTTATTCCTTGCTTGCCTGTTTATTTGTTGTTGTATAAATTCATTGCTTGCTTGTTTAATTGTTTATCTGTGTAATTGTTTTTAATGTGGAGCTTTTTACCGTTTTAATTGTTATGTATAATTTTCATTGCTTGCTTGTTTTAATTGTTTTATCTGTGAAATTGTTTTAAATGTGGAGCTTTTCTACCCGGGCCTCCACTGAAAATGGGCCCTTTGAGCCCAGTGGACCTTCCCGGTTATCAAACTGGAAATAAATAAATAAATGTGTCCTATCAGTAAGACAACTGGCTATTCAGCAGATTATAAAAGGGTTTGTGCCTAAATTAGCAAGCTTGTCTATAATGCCTGAGTGGGATATTGTATCAAAAGCCTTGGCCAGTTTGAGGTAAGCTGTGTGGACAGTCTTACCTTCATCCAATACTTTGATCACCCTTTCAAAAAAGTCCACCAGATTTAATAGGCATAGTCTTCCTTTAACAAAGCCAAACTGTGATGGGTCCAGCATTTGCAGGTTACCTATGTTCTTCATTTATCATGTCCATGATGACTCTTTCTGTGGCCTTACATATGAGGCTGGTAAGACTTATGGGCCTGTAGTTACCCGAATCAGTGGTTGGACCTCCTTTGTGCAGGGGAATGACTTTAGCCATCTTCCATTCCTTGGGCACAAAACATAACCGAAAGTTACAGCTGAAATATGATTTGAGTGGACCAGAGAAGTCATGTTTCCTGCCATTTATTAAACATCCCAGGATGTTATCAGGGCCTATCAATGCAATGCTTTTGGCCTTGGAAAGTGATGGTTGGGGGAGGGGGTTTTAGATGGTATTTCCTTTGCACTACTGGAGTGATGGGGGGAGGTTTGAGCTGAACCTGTCAGCCAAATGGATGGCAATGGCCTCCAGTTCAGTGTGGGTGATGCCATTTACAATAAGTTCTGGGCATTATTGTGTATTTCCTATATATGTGTGTATGATGAGTGACAGTGACATCATACAATACAACATTATATTTTCTAATAACACCAGAGATGTTCTACAGTGTTTGAGAAAACAACTTGACTTCCATTAAGATGAGCAGTTCATCTTACTGTGGTAGACATTGCTTCCCTGAACAGCCACATCACAATTATAATTCTTCCTCATAAAAAAGCAGCAATATGAAAGGCAGAGTTTGTAAATTCTCTAGCACATAAGCAGCTAATTTTGTCAGCAAGGAAAATTGAACTAGGATTGAAGAAAATTATGAAAATATGACATTAAAATATTACATTTAGGTGCGAAGATGGCTAACTGATAGCAGAAACTGGTGAAAACTCTGTGACAGAAAACTTTTCTGTGACAGAAAATTTAATCAAAAAACTGGAATTTGGAAATACTTGACAGATATTTATATTCACTAATAGTAAGAGAAAAGATTTGTAGGTGGCCATGGTGGTGCAGTGGTTAGCATTGCCACCTCACAGCAAGAGGTTCTCTGGTTTGATCCTCAGCTGGGGTGCCTTTTGTGCGGAGTCTGCATGTCCTCCCTGTGGTCACGTGGGTTTCCTCCGGGTGCTCCGGTTTCTTCCCAAAGACATGCTGTAGGTGGATTGGACACTCTAAATTGGCCCTAGGTATGAGTGTGTGCATGTGTGTGCCTTCTGTGGAAGGCTGGGTGCCAGGCTGGCAACTCAACACTGTAAAACTCCACTGCCAATCATGAGCAGACAGGTGATCCGCTGTGGCAACCCCTAACCAGGAAAAGCCAGAAGAAGTAAGAGAAAAGATTTGTAGGTTGAGGATCTTCAAAAGCTGTTATTTTCCAGTCAGAATTCCATTGCTTGGTTAAGAGAGACGAAACCATATAGGATGTAATAATAAAAATGGACAAACTGGACACTAAAATAGAAAGTTTTAAAGAAGAATACCGAAAGAGGATGCATCATTTAGAAATTATTATGAAACAACAATGTGTACATAATAGCAGTATAAATGAAGCTTTAAATGACCATAATGGGAGGATAACTGAAGCTGAGTCACAAATTAAATTCCTTTTTAAAACAAAATAACTGGCTTTTGGATAAAGTTGATGATTTAGAAGTAGACTGAGATGAAACAATATCAGAATATATGACATGCCTAAGAAATATGAGGGAGACAGCATAATAAACTTCTCAACAACCTGGCTTCATAAAATATTGAATTTACCTGAATCTTTATCTTTTGAGATTGCAAGGGCACATGGATCCTCGATAGCACTTTCAAAGAATGAAAACTCACCACCACGCACAATAATAGTTAAGTTTATGTCCAGTGTAGAAAAAGCGCAAATGCCTATTACATTATTGGTCAGATTATTTATTATTAGAGATTACTTGAGATAGATTAATAATTTTTAAGTTACAATGAGAAAAATAGTTTTAAATGGCAAAATATACAACTAACTTAGTCTTTTTAAGTTTTTAATGAATATACAATATTATATTAATTATGATAGCTTTTGGTACTTTCTTAATGAAATTTTGGGTTTTGGTTTGCAGAAATGATGGTTTTGTAGTTTATCTATTTTATAAGCAAATTAGGAACTTTGGTATCCATGGTAGGTTGTACTTTATTAGTAATATATATATATATATATATATATATATATATATATATATATAAATAAATAAATATATATATATATATATATATATATATATATAGTTACAGTTGTAGGTGTGTTTCTGTTCTTGTTACTTAGGAGTTTTAGTAGTTTAGTTTGTAGAAAGGAAGAATTAAAAAATACAGAAAGAAAAGATAGTGTTGAAGGTATGCATTAGAATTTTATGTACAACAACATTAATATGCTGGATAGATGTATCATACTATCTCTTGGTAAAAAATGTTTTCTCAAATACACAGTATGGATAGTATTAATCTATTGTCTGTTAATGTAAATGGATTAAACAATGGCAACAAAAGGAAATAATTAGAGATGTATCCAAATTAAATAAAGGAGACAGGTTATTCTTGTAGAAGACTCACTTGATAGATAACCCCCCGGATTTACTAATCTTCCTTGCAGGACTAGCTTAGTCCTGCATGGAAGCGGCCATTTAGGAGCAGGACGGCAGCATGCCATGCATATTAATGAAGACGCACTGCCTGAGCTCCTAATCTTACATGGAGCATGTAAGAGTGCAGGGGGCATGTCTGAGAGCAGAGCTCTCAGAATATACACGCCCCTGCAATGGAGAACAGCAGAAAGCCCTAAAAGAATAAGCGAGACCACTCACAGGTGTCCGCATACCCACAGCAACATCCCCCACGTGTACAAGAGCAATAGTAAACACAAACAGTATAAAGATACCTTTTTTTTATGAAACAGATTAAATTTAACCGTAGGTGCACTGGTTTGCCCATTGCTTAGCTACGGTTAATGCAGCTTAAATGGCAAAAGATGATAAAAAGAAAGATATATGCAAATGAAGCAGTACAGCACTAGTGTAGTGGGCAGAGCATTCGCCTTCCAAGTAATCATTCCCAGTTCAAGTCACACTGCAGCACATTTCATTTTCCATGTCAAATCATGTTATGACCAATATTTTTAGTTGCATAACCTACTAAATAACATATATTTGTGAACTGGAGTACTGCATTAAATGCAGATGTGAGGTGTCAGTGTCATAATGTTGCAAAGTCCACAGATAATCACATGTGCCCCATACAGTATATGTACACAGGAATCAGGGATACAAATGGAAGGTAAAATGTGTAATGAATGATAACTCCATACAGCTTCCAAATCCCCCACCTCCCCAAGAACCATTAGACATTACTGTCTAAATTAGTGCAGTAAACACTATTCATAGGTTCATAGGTTTATACTAGGCTATCTGTCCTAGGGCATTTATAAGCCTAGCCGAAAATGTGTTTGGCTCTCTCCACCCTTAAAATTTAACTTCTAGAGCCTCTGTCCAGTAGTGCCACTGGAATGATTCCCAGGTACAAACTTACGGTTTCCCATCCACTCATCAAGATTTCTCTTGAAGAGGGCCAGCGAGGGGCTTTGTCTTACGTGAATTGGGATTTTATTCCAGAGAGTGGGAAGCCTTTGGGATATGAATCTATCCCTCCAGCATGTCCTATTTATTGCTGTGCTGAGGTTTAAGTCCGAGGAGCTTGTGGCTCTAATGGATTTGTTTTTTTTAAGATGGAGCATGTCCATTAATTCTGGGTTGGACATGGCCTTGTAAGTCAGGCAGAGGTCGCCTCTGAGCATGCGGTAAGCAACTGAGTAGAGCTGTAGTTTCTTTAGCCTAGTTGCATAGGACAACTGTTTGAGGTCCATGATCCTTTTGGTGAGGAACTTTTGGGGTCTCTCCAGCTGCTGCAGGTGCCGGGTAAGGTACATCCCAAATGAGGCATTGTACTCAATTATGGGTCTGATGAGTGATGAGTATAGGGGCACAATGACCTCTCTAGATCTAGATGAGAACCCTTTAGTTATAAAATGAGCAATATAGAAGGATTTTCTGACTATTTTGGCAATGTGATTGTCAAAGGAGAGATTACTATCAACCTGGGTCCCCAGATCCCTAATTACTTCTTCTGTACTTAGTGGGTTACCTCCTATGTGGTAATTAGTGGGCACCTTGTTTTTCCCAAAGGGGATGACTATGCATTTTTTGGTGTTAAGCTTGAGGCCATGGCTCTGACACCAGGCATCTGTCTCTGTATTTAGCAGTAGTAAGTGGGAGTAAGCATAGGTAAGCACTAGTAAGTGGTTTTAAGCCTGTTTGTGCATGGGTAAGAAATGCTCAAACAGGTTAAGCAATATTGAAGCTAACACTCTGTAAGCATATTTAACCGAAGGTTAGCATAGCTTACCCTCGCGCAAACCCGAGCAAACCCATTTACAAGTGTTTAAAAGTGCCTTAATCACTCTGTATCCAACAGCCACTGTTCCGCCCAGCAACAAAATAAACAGCATTTGCAGGTCTTGAACCCAGGACCCTATACACTACAGTCACAGTAGTTAACCACTAAGCCATCACAGCAGTACATGAAATTGAGGTATCACTAAACACATTCTCAGTATAGTAAAATCAAACTGAACATATGAAAGGAATCTATATACAGTCTTATGTTGTATAACCTACTACATAATATAAACATGTGAACTGGAGTATTGAAGTAAGCCCAGATGTGAGGTGTAATTGTAATAGAGTGTTGAAGTCCCCTATTAAACACAAGGACCCCATACAGTGTACATACACATGAATCATGGATACCAGACATATATATAACGTGTAATGAATAATAAATCAATGCCAAAAAGCAAATGTAATGCAAAGTAAATATTAAGCAATGCTAAGCATTGCTCATGCCAGCTTAGTATGTGTAAGCAATGTGTAGGCCAGCTAACTCAATTTGCCCAGTGGTATACCACTTTAAACACTGCCAACCTTAGGTAAGCAGGTTTGCCCATAGCTTAGCCTTTTCAAAACCATCCAATCACAGTATAGTGCAGGAAATCGGCCCTACTTAATCCCAGCAGATGGGAATACATCTCATAACTGGTTGTAGCTTCCCCTTGCAGGCACCATGTTAGGAATGGGAGAGGGAGTACACTTTCAGGCACAGTGCTGGGCCATCCAGGAGTCCAGAGTCATGGCAGGACTCCTTGTTAAAGACCATGAGCAGAGAATGCTGCAGGGCCTGGGTTCCCAATATAAAGCGGAAGCCTGGGACCATCTCGCCCATGACCTCACCAGTGCTACTGGCATACCCCAAACTGTTGAGCAGGTCAGGCATCACTATGCCAACCTGAAGTAGTAAAAGGGGGATCTCTTGGATCAGTGGATCCAAGAGGTTAGGAGGACAGGGCAGGTCCCAGTATGTGTAAGCATCACTCCACTTCCTGTGTAATAATTGCCAGGTCATGTATATTATGGATAGGTATGGCTAATTATTCCTCTTATGTCCTTCACAGCTGCAAGTGAGCAGGCCATGAACCAAGAGGCCCATGGATGTCGCTTGGAGAGGTTGTGACGTGAGGCAGGTTAGTAATACTCTTGCATGTACTGTCATAGGAAATAAATTTAAAAGTATTAGTAAGTTAATTGCCAGTATAAAACCTGCATTGTTTAAGGCAAGTACTGCATACACCAGGGAATTTGGCAGGAAGATTCTCATATAGGTTGTATGTAAATAAAAACACAATAGCCTGACAATAAAGGTCTAACTGCTGGACTGCATGTGTTTACTCTGGTATCATATGATAATGTAGATTTGCAATTACTTAATAGTACTGTTGTATTAAGCACTGTTACCCACACTGTGCAACATAAATTAAAAATGTGTAGGAATGTCTGTATATGACTGGTGTAATCCCCAGAGGTCAGCTAGTACAACTGAGAAACACACAGACAAAAAACAGTGAAAAGACAGACAACAAAATCCAAATAGTACATGCAACTGAGATGTGAACTATTGTATTTTTAGCACACACAGCCATGGTTCGAGTCCTGGGAGTGGTAGTAGTCTGCATACAGAATCATACCCCACAACTGTACAGATAAGTCCAGAATGCCCAGTATATTTGCCCATATCTGCTGCCTGTCACCCTGTCCCCCTGGGAAACCACTGGGATGATCCCAGATGTTTAGGCAGCAATCAGGAAATACAACTGATTGTCACACATCTATAAGAACAAACCTGTCACATTAGCAACTCCCCAAAAATGCTGTGAGAGTAATAAGCCATGTATGTCCCATATATACCCTCATGTTGTCAAGCTGTGACCAGAGTGTGTACAGTAACAGAGTGAGATGTATGTGCATAATACTAATGTGTAATCTGGAACTTTGTGTGGCAACAGTCAGGTAGTGCTAACAAACATTGCTCAACAGGTATGTCGGATACGAACACTGTGCTGAGAAATAAAGACCATTATAACCTGTACTGGTACTGTTCACTCTGGTATTGTAGGGAATTGTGAGTGTTGCAGTTGCCCTGAATAATAAGGTATCACTGATCACTGTCACCCACACTGTGCTACATAATATAACTGTCTAAGAAATCCTGTATAAGAGTGTTGTACGTCATTAGATGTTGAAGAGGGCAATAGTCTACATATGTCCCAGTTCACCTGCATGTGGTCAAGACATGGCCAGAGTCTGTGCAAAAATAGATGGACAGGTATGTGCATAACATCAACCTGGAATCTGGGAGTACGTGTAAAAACTGTTAGCTAGTGTTAACAAACAATTCCTCCACAGGCATACTATTTAAGAGGTGTATACTGCAGGTAAAACCAGTCCATGTATATAGTTGTTGACAGCCATATCACTGTCCAAACTAAGGCAATAGAGTAGTGCAGTAATTCTTGTAAGGTACAGATAACAGCACTGACTAGGAAAGTACTGTGAACTACAGGAATATACTAGTTGTCAATTGAATTCTTTCTCCCCACCAACATATCTCCAACAATACACTAAATACCCACCTCTACTGGTACGTGATGACTCCACTGTAATGTTGGGATACATTTCCTATTGTTTGATAATTATATAAATCTGTTTCTATGCATGTGCTATGTTGAAATACTCCAACATTGGTGGCATGGTGCCATTAATGTACCTGTATGCTGTTGTTATTACCACTGTGGTCCCATATATGCATGTGTTCCTTTTGCTATGCAACTGTTCCATGTCTAGTGTCTGGGTTAATGGGGATATCTATCCATGTTGTTATACCTAATCCTGGAATGTGTTGACTATTACTAACCCACATATATTGATAAACCATAAACACCATAGCACGTATGGGAGTGCAGGTCCCAGCAGACCCACCTGTCCAACCTCAGCTGGCTGTGGCATCGGACACCAGCACATCTAGGTACCAACCCGGGACTTCCTTGTTCTTTGTTCCTGCACCACCTTTGGGTGGAACCACCTCAGGGGATGGGGCTTGCCCCCCCAGTAGCGAGCATGGACAGGAACCTGTCACCCATTGCCAGATCCAGGTCGTGGTGCGTAGCGTGCTCAATTAGCAGTTTGGAGATCTCCTACACCAGCTCGAGGGCCACGTGTTGTGACTAGAGGGTCAGCCTGGCTCTTCGACTCAGCCCACAGCACAGCCACCTTCGAGGCTGTGAAGATGCAGTTATGACTGCCCATGGGTGGGGACCTCAGTCCCACTGATTCCACTAGGGGGCTCATGGGCTTCTGATTTCCCAACACCCCTTCCCTATCAAGGTGTTTACCCCCACATGTGTCATATACCGCCCCTGTATGTGTCTTATTTGTCTTGTCTGTTAACCTACCCAACCTACCTCCCCAAATATACCTACTATCCCTCTCCAACATCCCACTCTCACCTGAAAAAAAGGGCAATCTGCTCCCCCCCAAAAATATTGCCCTATACATAGCTGTTGTTTTCGCACGTGTCCACTGGACACATGTAATCTGGTCTTATTGGCATCACAACATATTATTGTTGTCCTCACCCCTCTCTCAGGGGTTTGGGTGCCCAAATCTATATCCAAATTCAGTGTATATGCACAGCTGTTGCTGTAGAAGAAATGGGCACCTATGGACCTTCCCTACACCCTCCTGCACATCCCTAGCTATATTACCTACTGTCTTTCCTTCCTTGTGCCTCTTTTTCACCACTTTCCTGTCGACCCTTTTTTCTTTTCTTTTAAAGAAATTAGCGTGGGGTAAGCAGGCGTAAGCACTTTTAAGCAGTAGTAAGCGGGTTTAAGCCTGTTTGCGCAGGGGTAAGCAATGCCTACACAGGCTAAACAATTGAGAAGCTAACAGAGTATAAGAAACAGTAACCGGAAGTTACAAACCCATGCAAACCCGCTTACAACTGCTTAAATGTGCCTTAATCACTCTGTATCCAACAGCCCTTGTTCTGCCTAGCAACAAAATAAACAGCTTTTGGAAGGCTTGAGCCCAGGACCCTGCACACCATAGCCAAAGTGATTTACCACTAAGCCATGTCAGATATACATAACCCTGCTGTTTTCACAAACATATCATTCAGCCCAGTCATTCAACAGTACAGGAAATGTATTTAAACATGTAGATGTATGTGCGTAGATATATATATATATATATATATATATATATATATATATATATATATATATATATATATATATCTATATATATATATATATATATATATATATATATATATATATATATATATAAATATAAACATATATACATACATATGCATACATCTATAGATATATATGTCTAAATCTATATGTCTATATATATACTGCAATAAATATATGTAAGCAGAAATATATATCTATACAGGTATATGCATACATATATTGATATAAAAGAGAAGATAACAAAAACATATATGTCCACATGCACCATTAATGGGGGTGAGGGGGCCCAAACACCGTATGTCTTGTATGTATAGATATTCACCCCCCACAGCCAAACACGTCTGCCCTGCAATACAATACCAACTGTTGCAAATCCCATAAGCAGGACCTGACACAACATGGGCACAAGATGTGAACAGTACTCCATCCCACCAGTATGATGTCAGGCTGGTATCAGTAACATATCATGCGGTACAGTCAGCCTACCACAGGGAATGTACAATGTGGAAGCAATCAAATTTCCTAAGATACATACACACAGCCACATATATGCTGATACATATATATGTATGTATACATATATATAGTTATATATGTAACTACACATACACACACAGAGATATGTATAGGGTGATACATATGTAGAAGGTGCACACAGTATGGAACAGCCACTATGCCTACAGTTTCCACCTGACCAGCTGGACACTGTATGAGCCAGCCATACAAATGACAATTGTTGCCTGCAACATATACCCACAGAAAGGTCAAAGGATAAAACACCACACATAGGTTTGCATACATGGGAAAGCTTTATTTGTGTACTATTACAGTTGTATCTGCTATGTCACATAACTGTTTAGACTCTGACATACATATAAACAGAGTAATGCAACTGTGAGACATTTATATTAATAAAGTAGTCTGGAAAGGTTGATATATGTTGCTGTCCAGGCCAAGACCTTCAAGTAGTACAATAGTAAAGACAGACTGGGCCACAGGATAACATTCAATCGACATTAAGTATTGCAGCTGTGTAGTCCAGCAGCCTCTAAATACACTGTGTACATAATCCCTAGGGGGTAAAGACCTCAGCTGACACAATGCGATGTATCTGTTACATAACAAGATATAGCTGACACCATCACAAACACACTGAGAAACAGAACAGTCTGCATGGCAGGAAACAGTAGGCCTGCATTTACCCAAGGTGAATTGTATGGTAATATACATCCAGATACCTTAAGGCAGCTTACCCCTGATACCTCCACATGTTGTAACAGACTAGGTTAGTTATGGTGCACCCCCCCCCCCCATAGACTGAATAATACAGGGCTATATACCACTGTTATATACATTGGCCTCTGGAGTGCATAAGGGCACACACATATTCTGGTGATGAAGCACACACATATATGGATCCAACCCCACAATATGTGTGAGGGCCACAACAGCAGTGGACTGATGGCAGGAATGGCAGCATGGCATACTCACAGCCCACTACATAACAACCCTGACAGCATGTCATATGTACAAAGTCTGGTATGCAGGTGGAGGACAGAGGCTGGAACACAGGCCCATATGTGAAATACTGTTGCCATACACTAAACAAGTTGCTGGTGTTACAGGATAGTCTGCAACATACCCTTATTCAGAAATATGAAGTTAGAAACAGACATGAATGTAGCCATGCACTGATACCACTCAACACACGCACTGCCAGTGATATATCTGACACAAGACCTGTGTGGTGGACAGACAAAACATAATAGGCACACCTCTGGCCATCAAGTGGATAGGCCCACAGTTGAGAGCTATGCAGACAGACTGCATTCCAAGTTAAAGTAGTATGTACACATAAACCCTGTAACACTGGTGCTATACAATGCACAAAACAACACTACTCACACTCTGTCTGTAGTTCTGGAACCCCCTACAACTATGTAGCTGGCCTGAGTGTACAGGTTCTCTTGTAAGAGGTATTGCTACCTGCTGTCTGTAACACTGCTGCCCACACACAGCAAGGATGTCCACCATACAGGAAAGGTAAAGGGACCATGCCCATATGATGTAGGAATATTTAGTAGTGGATTGCCATGACAGTGGTAATTGGAAGCACTACACAGCATGTTGCATGCAAGTAGCAAGTGGAGGACACTGAGTGGTGCAGAGGACATCACCTGATCATGTGCATCACCTAAAAAAATGTTGCAATCTATTCAAAGCAGCACAATCCATTTACTGGAGGAATACAGAGAGAGAGAGAGAGACTGAAAGCCAAAAAAAAAAAAAAAATCATCCAGCAAACTATCCAGAAGAAACTTCATTCCCATAACAGGTATGTGAAGTATATATGCATGTAATTGACAGTAGTACTTGGTCCATAATAATGGGATAGATGATGTGGAATGATTTATATGTGCCATCAAGTGTTGTTGTAATGATGTTCCGCTGAACAACTGCTAAGGACAATAGAGATTGTCCCTGTGGGTAGTGGGCCATACCCGTCAACCGTGCAGAGCAGCACTGACTGAGAAGATGTAAGCCATCATAGTGTGTGTTGTGTAATGAGCAGTATGTATATTACTGTTGCCAATAGCAGGTGGTGGATGTAATGCCATAATGATGGGCACGTGGTTTCCACAGGCCACCTTTTGCAGGATACTCAGGTTAACCTGTATTGTAGCATGCAGGAATGCCATAGGTGTGTAATAGGGTTACCTGCAATCTGGCCCTACATATACCCCCCTAATGCCAGGCTGTGTCCATATGTGACACCTGTCTGTGTTGTAGCAAGGCAGAACAGTGCAGCTGTGCAGGAAGGTGTTGTGAGATTGTGGACCTGATGTCTGTATGTACCCTATATATCGGTATGCATATGTGTACACACACACTTATATATATATATATATATATATATATATATATATATATATATATATATATATATATATATATATATATATATATATATATATATATATATATATATATATATATATTGCTACATGTATGTCCACAAATATACGGATATCCATGTGTACACATATATACACAAACATATATGTATGTAAATACATGTTCTCTATATTACCATCACAGTGCTGCATGCTATGTGCGAGGAAACAGCACACATAGCAATACACACAGATATCTACAGCTGTCAGTGTGTACAACATGGATGGGTATGTCACATGTGAACCCCTTGTTGGGACCACATTGCCCTTGTCTGTGAAGTATGCAATGAGAATATGGGGACGTATGGCAGGTATAGTTGTGGAGGTGGTCAGGGTTGGTAGATATAGAGGACAGCCTACAGGGGTGGTATGTGACACATGTGGTGGGTAAACACTCTGTATGGTGTGTGTGGTCTGTGATGTGGATGTCCCATCGGCCCCAATATGGACACAATTCCAACAAGCCTCCCACCCACTGCTACTCACAACAACAGTCCACGTCCCGAAGGTGCCTGGCCTGGAGGCTGAGCAGGAGGAGCATGTGAGCCCTGTGAATGTGTACTGGGTGCCTCAAGGTGATGTAGCACATCCCACATGTGTCTGTGGAGCCCGTTATGGAACAGACCCTGGACCTGACCTCAGGGGACAAGAACATGTTTGTGTGTGCCTCCAGGGGAGGACAACATCCCCTGAGTTGGTTCCACCTGAAGGTATTGCTGGACCAGTACATGAGGAGGCCCAGAGTTGGGTCATACATGTGATGTGGCTAGGTAACATGGGCAGATGAGTTTGAAGAGGTGGTTCTGATGGTCACTAGTACATATACATGCTATTGTGTCACTGTTATAGAACATATGTCCATAATAATAGTGTACACAATCCAGGAACATGTCCAAAAGCATGCATAGATAACCCCAATAACACAGAATTTCAGATGTGCAGCAACCACATAGCAAGCCTACCACAGCCATATTTGGTACCATAGTGGCCCTGACAATGGCATGCAGGTGAATAGTCTGTAACTGGCCAGCAATGATAGTGTCCCCACAGGGAACATAGCTACAAACACATTGCACAAAGTGTGGTACAATACAATATCTGCCCCATTGGTAGGTATGATGTAGCCATACCTATTGAGTTGTGTGTACAATTTGTTGTCACTGATATGGTGGGGGATGACAGTGATGTGTATTAAGAACTGTGATAACCTTGCTGCATGACTTGCTCACACCTGTGTTCATCTTAATGTCTTTCAGGCAAGATGTCTCATGAAAGACTTCTGGTGTACTCAGCAGCTGAGAACGACATTGTAGTGAACCACCTCTCAGCACTACCCTGTTTTGTTTAGCCAGGCTTCCCATGATCATCAGGAGTGGACTACCCTGTATAATGACCTAGCCCACAGGGTCAGTGATGTCAGACTGCACAACCGCAGTTATGAGCAGGTCTGGCATCATTGTTCTGACCTGCTTCGCAATGCCTGCGGCGTGCTGCTACAGTCCAGGGGATCACCTTGCCACAGGGGGGGCCATACCATCCATCCCCCCTGACAAGTGTGGAGGAGCTCCAAGCCAGCCTCGTGGCACCTGCCCATCCACATAGCCACCAACTAATGGATACCTTTGTTGAGGTAGGTGCTACTCACACACTGGCCGAGGAGCATGCAGGTAAGGCCACAGGGCACATCAGTAGTTTGCATATACATCCACATCTGTACAGGTAGATCATGCATATCTGACATGTCATAGATATAGTTTGTTGCTGCATAGTAGTGATAAACAAATGTGCATATGTGGTAGTATTGTGGACATGTACTGTTGATGTATTGTAATGCTGCACCCACACTGTAGCAATACCACAGGTGTGGCCACTGACTTTGCATGTCTCACCCTCTTATGTAGGCCCTTCCAGTATACCACCAAGGCAGCAGCCTGAAGCTGGTATGTATGGTTTGTGTAGATGCTTGACAATACACCGGGCATGTAATGGCTATGGTATATTTCATGCACACATCTAACACACCTACCCAGAATGCATGCTGTACATGTGCACATATTGTTGCTGTTAAATGCACGGCATCACAGTGGTGACCATGATGGGGCATTGGAAGGGTATGTCAGATACCTGCAAGATAACTAACACCCTGTCATTGCAGAATGTGTCCACAGGGAATAACATAATGGTGGGAGACATGGCCTACAGTAGGGACATGTTTGGAACAACACCCATATACAGTGCAACAGCAGTGTATATACCTGTAGGACAATGGCAACTGTTGCAGAGTTACACTATGGCATAAGGTATTACTGTGGCCCACATTATCAGCTGGGACTAGGCTGTAACATGTGGTGTTCAGTGTATGGGACACTGCAAAATGACACACGTGTGTAGGCCTTACTTGTCAAGCATCTGTAAAAAGGCTGAAGGTGGGGGGGTGTCAGCATGACACACCAGTGCACTGCAGCAGGGATCCTAAGGATGCTAAGAATGGCTGTATCTGCACATAGTCATGTTCAGGAACTGTGGTAGATGTAACCATACCCCCGCAGCAATAATGATGGCAGTGTGTGGACACCAAGGGATGTGCACATGAGTAGACCTTGCAATCATGCAGATTAGGGGGACATGTGTAGGGCAGAATGAACATACACTGCAAATGCAAATGGCCCATGCTACTATACTCCAGCCAGCAGTAGTGACTGCTGTAGTACACATAACAATAGGGGCAACACATTGTCATGATAAGGGTGTGCACATATGCCCACATGGAGTGTATGCATCGTGGTCAGTCTCTGCACACCTAACACATTCCGTAGACACTGCATGTGAAAGTACAGGACATATGTCACATATTGGGCTCATGTACTGTTAAGATATGTGGTGATGTGGTCTCATGGCAGATCAAGGAAGGGTGCATCATATCAATAGGGGTGTGTACATTCCCCATAGCCACGGTATGCTCAATGGTTGTCAGTGTAATAGTATTGGATTGGTCATACATGGTCCACTGATGTTGAGAGCTATAAATCAGATATCAGACATTCACAAATGACATCTGTACACATATCATCCCAGGTATGTGTTGCTAAAAAACATAGGGGCTGTGAGCATTAAAGCTTATATAACTAACACAGTACTACATATTCAGCAATGGGTTGTACACCTGTGAGGTAGGGTGCACAGTACATGGCAGGGTGCAGAACAGGTGCACAGAAATACTCTGTACATGGGTGCAGTGGTATCCAGGGGAAGGGGCATCACCTAGTGACACAGCACATGCATCACACATATGTATCCTGTTGCTAGCATGGATTGACTATAGCTGCACTGCATGCTGTTGTGTACCATATGTTATGCATGTTGACATAGGTAATCGGAGGACTGTGCGTACTATCATTTTGCAACCTCACCTGTATGTGTGTGTGCATCCTGGTGGGTAGTTTGCTGTAGGGTCACTCTGGTGAAGTGGAGGGAGATTGATGCATGTAGGATGTGTGTGTGCATGTGTGTGTGTTTGTGTGGGTGGCCATGTATGCACATGTGTGATTGTCGGGTTATTCATATAGCAGTACCTCCCTTTGGGATCGTGCAGTACATGGAGATGGACTATCACATTACACACCAGGAATACTTGTCATGTATGTAATCACAGGACAGCTGATAGTATAATAAGGTCTGTAGCATGGAACAGATATTGAGAGGGAAGGTAGGCACCAGGTATACCCTTAATATCGCATTCAGCAGAGAGGTGATCAAAAACCCTTGTATGCAGCACTACAGATGCATTGGGGAAGTATTAGTCAACACCAGGGAGTGTACCCATATATTACAGTTGTCATATGATAGGCTGATTGAGCAGCATATCTGGCATGTACTTTTCAATACATATACATGACCCTCCAGTATGAGATATTATGGAGTGAACATAGTACTCCACACATATAGGGGCCATGCTCATGATGTCTGGACATACACAGGGAGAACACTGAATGACAGCAGTGAGGCCATCTAAAACCACTACACACAGATCAGGCAGGTAATGTTGTAACAGGTCTTGCATTGTGATTGCTTGTCTAGGCATTTAGAGGACTGATATGTTAATGGGTGGTATCAATGTGTGTATGTTACCAAGTGTGATGCAGGATGGGGAATGCATGGGAATATACATGGGACTATCTATAAAGTCACAGACAGGTAGGTATTACAGTGGTGTGTGTGTGTGTGTGTGTGTGTGTGTGTGTGTGTGTGTGTGTGTGTGTGTGTGTGTGTGTGTGTGTGTGTGTGTGTGTGTGTGTGTCTGTGTGTGTGTGTATACTGTTATGCAATGCTGTACAGGTTTTAAAGTGCATTTATCGTTTTCCCCCACAGGTGGCGAGGTGGGTCAGGGTCCCTCCTGCATGCAGTCTGATGTTGGCCTCCATATAGACACTGAAGATTATGATAGTACTGTTGAGGCACAGGTTGGGTTGTCAGGGGCCAAAACTGCACCATCATTTTACATCCCCGTTTTAGCTACCCCAACCCTGCACACAGTTTCAGTGCCTATACATAATCCATCACTAGTGGTCATAGCGTAGGGACAGCTGGCATTTGGTGACAGTGCACAGGAAAGTGGGGAAACCATGCCTACTGTGTCAGGTCACAGCAGGCATAGCCAGATGTTCATCAGGGCACCACATAGTCAGATGTCCCAGGGTGCTCATGGTAGGGCCACTGGTCATCATGCCCCTGGCAGATGCGACACAGCTGGTACCAGCAGGCTCATGTTTCAGGCTGTCATGGCAGTGCAGGCACATATGGAATGTTACATCAGACAGGGCCTGAGGCTGCAGAGGGCTGCTCTCACATCTGCAAGTGACAACACCCATGAGCTAGCTGGTGCCATCCATGCATTAACTGAGTTCATGGATAGACGGTCTGGTGAGATGATGTCCCTCATTGACCGTGGCCTGTCCGTGCTTGAACGTGTGGTGGGAGTGCGGCGATGGCCGCGTGGACATAGGCCAGCAACGCCAACAGCTGGCAGTCAATGTGGACATGCTGGGACACCAAGGGGCTCCCATAGTGGCAGTTCCAGCCCTGGCACTGTAGGAGAGGTGCTGTCCACACCACACCACAGCAGGCCACAAGCAGGTGGCTCTGGCCAGTCCCAAGAGGGACCTGGTTCCAGTGGACATTTGTCATCATCAGGCGAGAGTAGCACATCGAGGCCTGTACCTGGACGTACCCATGCAACCCCTGTCAAGCACAGTCCACGTGTCCCTGGCCAGAGGCAGTGAACTGCACACCCTGCCAGGTATGGTCTGCAGCTGTCCATAAACACTTGTGTAGGGCAGCCACATGGCAGAACTGTGTGCATGTATAACCACACACTATACAAACACACCTAGGGCAACCTCATACCTACACACCACATCACCATGCCCAGTTCACCTCATTACACCCCTCACCAACACACATGGTGTCAAATGTATGGCCCACCCTCAGCCTCCGGCAAACCAACAATACACCTTGTGCATATGATGATACTGTGCTACATCCCTGTCATCCATACCATCGATGCAGGGACAGGCTGATATGGTTCTGATGCACACGGTGACTGTACCACAGTATACCACAGTACTGCAGTGTAACATGTTGTAAGGAGTAAAGTGTAATGCATATATGTCAGGTACTGTAGCCATCCAGCAATAATACATTATAGCTGTTAGCATCACTCGTTGATTGTGGTCTCTATAATGATATTCATTTGTGTTGTAGGTGTACATGTGTCAGCACGAGGATGGTCTGCAGTCATATTCACAATGTGGTATGGCACTGTGGTGACACCATGGCTGTGACATATCTGGGGTACAGTTGAACATGTCACAGGTTTGTATAACAGTTATTGCCTGTGCCACATGGACAGGTGACCCGCTGGGACGTGTATAATCTGCAACCTGATGTAGACCCATCCACATGCATGCACACTCTTACTTGGCAACACTGGGATTAGACCCCTACCTAGGTATTTAGTGATACTGAAGTGTGTGGCTTTCATTGCACACACCACACAGCATTTAGGGTGAGGTGTGTTCCAGGTTACATGTTACATGGAGAACATCCCCAGACATGTACAGTATGATAATGGGGGATATAATGGGTGTATATGGACAATACATCGTGTGATATACCTTCATATACACATTAACAGACACATAACAGGCAGACACATGTCCAAAAAACCTGGGTCTGTTGCTGCTAACTAACTTGACTGTGTATCCAATGTGTTACAGGTAGGCTGCACACAGCACACAGTGCATGCATAACTGACCTGGATTGTGGTATCAGTTACCTGTATGGTTGATGGTGACAGTGGTAACCATAACGTGGTACATGGGACATATACTGGGTGTACCTTGGTGTAATGACAGTGTACACAGCACCCACATCCCCCAGTGGATATTGTACTCCCTGAAACCCATGATGACACTCTTACATACCCACCATCACACATTGGCCATGACTGTAATACAACCCATTGTATATCCCAACAATGGTACTACAGGGATATGTATCTAATGCACATGCCACACACATAGTAGGGTGTTGCATTGTCATGCCTCACCTATGGGCAGCAACAGCTTCTTGTATGTTGTCTTCCTTATCTTAGAATTTTGTTCCCTCCCAGAAATCTCAGTTGTTCTGTTAACACTTGAGTCTTCTATCTGCTTATCAAATTTTAATCTTTTTTTATATCTCATTTCTCATATTTTTTTTCTCAATCCCCATTTAAAATCAATACATCACTTTTGAAATCCCATCCCATTTTATTTCTCAAAAATCTGGCCATCCTTTTGCCTCCTATCACCCATTTCTGTTTTGAAATCCACCATTTCAGTCCATCTTTAACTTTTTTTCCTTTAACTCACTTCAAGTTACATTTTTTTCTAGTAACCTCCATACCTACAAAATACCTCAATCTCTTCTACTGGTAACTCCATCTTGCATTCTTTTCAATCAAAATCTTTCTTACCTTATAAGCCATTTTTCTAATACCTAAAGATCATCCTTACTTGACCTATGTTAATCTATCCCCCAAACCAAAACTTTGCTTTAAATTCTATTATTACCTCTCTAACTTTTTAACTTTTTTCTCCAAGTTTAAAACTTCACCCCTATTCTTCTCCACCCATCCCCGAATTTCTCTTCTTAAACCTAGCACCTTCTCCATCAGTTAGGGATTTCTCGTCTACTGTTAAACTGCTCATTTTAAAGAAGTGAATCTTGAGTTACTGTTAATGTTGCCATTCAGTCAATCTTCTCCCTCCTGAGCTGGTGAATAGGCTATAGCAGAATAAATGCGAGATGCCCTCATATGCTCAGCTAAAGAGGCTCCCACACAATACACCTGGACAGCCTTCTATCATACCAAACAACTCACAACCACCGGGGACATAGACCCAGACTCACTCAGGTAGGCTCGGTATGGGAATGGCCACTACATAAACACTCAAACAGGTTACCATAGCAAGACCAGAAAGCAACACAAACACCACACCAGACATAGCAGACTGCTCAACACACACCATGGGAACACACAACGCCAACACATACAGTCACACCCGAACAACCCAAACAGCAACACAACACCCCACACACATACCAGTCCACTAGACAACATCACCTCCATCACAGCACACAGCAACACATCCGCCTCACCAGAAATTACAAGGAGAAAAGTCTGGCACACTGCCGCCCATCACACCAGACTGGCCAGCACTCGCAACACAGACACACCACTACGTCCGCTCACTCACATAGATACGAGAAGGTCACACACCAAGCCGCCTGTAAGAGACCTGAGATCGCCACAGCACTAAGGCGAAAAGCATCTCTCAGCTCTCACAAATTAGATAGAAAACAGCGATAGTCTGCCCAACCTTGAGCAGTATCCCACCAGGTATGAGAATGATGCCACATAGACCAGGAGCGATCGTCTGACAATTGGCTCAAATGTGAATCTGCAAAGGAGCAAATTCCACTGTCCAAGAATGATGCCACAATACAGAGATAAGATGATCAGCTTTAACAATTAGCTTAAACTCTGGTGTCGTTGTCACCGGATCCACAATAGTCTATTGGAGGCACTGCTAAAACAATAACGCTAACAAGAATAGTGCATTGCACCAGTCACCCACCCTACCAAACAAAAAGAAAGCCAAAATGCTGCCTACCAGTGCCTTTTAGGCAGGCTCAAATTCTAAACCTACCACCCTAGAACACAAATGGAGAAAAAAAACTGCTGGTAAAACTACTCAATGCAGTCCTAAATCCACCCCAGCACTATCACAAGGCCCCTCTTTATATGCTAATATGCCCAAATTCTAAGACACAACCAATCCACAAGGGGGACTACATGGTCATGGCACTATCCCATTTAATAAGAAAGATGGCAACGCACGGCAAAGAGGCACGCAACCAGGTGCAAGTATATCTCCATAATCTGCAAGACACCCACCTGCAGACTGGCCCCCAGCACGATGCACTCGAAACCATCACATTCACAAACTGAAAGACCAAGACACAGGCCTTGAATCACCCTACACCAGAATAATGCATCTACAAATGACCAACCCCACTATACCTTCCCACCAAAACACTAGCCCAAACACCCTAACCCAAAACAACCAAAAACCAGTGGAACAACAATGCCATGATAAAATAGTCACTTATCCCACAAGAGAACACCTCCATAAAACATCACATAGACTTATACAACCAACATGGGACAAACACCCTAGTATAAGATCCCACTGGTGACAAAACATACATCATCCAATCATAACAGAGACCCTATCACAAAACACAAAATAATAAAAATTACTGGAATCATCTAAATCTCGAAACCGTGCTCTTCTAGTCCTCATCCCCAAGTGGAAAGAAAACTGATAAAGACTTCCTGGCATCAAACACACAGCCCTAAAAACACTAACACCGTTCAAATGGCCCCAGGCTGGCGGAAAGCACATCAAAAACCAGGCAATCCAGCACAAAACTTCAGCTCTTTGGAACTAACAAAAAGCTGTACTCAACACCAAAACAAAACAAATACTACAACCAAAGGCTAAAATCGTCAAATAAGGACACCATAGAGCAAAAAAACTAAAAATTGAAAGAGCCCCTCTACAACTATAAAACAAAACCAAGAAAAGTAAAAAAACTAAATAAAGCAAAAGACAAAGAAAAACTCTCTAAAAAAAGACTCCAAAAGCAAATTGAAAATAGATAATTTACAAAAACTCAAATCAAAGGAGGAAGATACTCCAAGATAATGCTAGAATTCTTGATCCAGAGACCATTGATCCTACAGCAACTTGACACCCTCTCCACAAATCCTACAGATGCAAACTTCTCCCTCCCAACCCCGAAAGACAGCCCAAATCCCAAACTTCCCCTCCCCATCTCAAAATCTCAGCGACCAATGGAGAACTGCTCTTCTCCACCAGCAAAAAGTGCTCCTGATTGCTCTACATAAAATCCAACAGCCGACATGGGTGAGCCGGGTATCTGAGCCAAAAACAGCTGCCAAATAATACAGTGGCTCAGCTCATACTGCACTCCAGGTCCCACCTCTGCAACGCCCACACCACAACTGTGGTCCGTGCTCACCCCCACTGGGCGCTTACACCCCATTAGTGCTACAAGTCTGTTCTCTTGCCATGGAGAGGATTAATAAAGCCACCCCAGGGATACCATGGAGGGGGATTTAAAGCCACCTCTTTGGCAAACAGAGATGGCTTTGTTTTTATTGATGTTCTAAACTTAAAACAGCTCTTTAAAATTTTTCAAACAAAGTTGAAAGCTTGAAACAGGCCACCAACCATAGAAGGCCTCGATCAGGCTATACCCCAGATACACATCTGACAATAATATCATCACAAACTGTATTGCCAAAATGTTCACCCAACCATCACAAGATGGGTTGCAAACTGGCAATCACAAGATGGCTGGCGAGTAGACTAGTTGCACACAAGAGAAAGCCTGGTGTCAGGGTCAAACAAGTCCTGTCAAACTCTGTCACAACTCTTGCCACCAGCTTCACTGTCTAGACCTTCAAGGTCCTCAGCAACACACAGGGGCAACAAGAGGACAAAAACAACAAACTGTAGAAAACCAGCCAAAGAAACACACATAAAAATCAGAAGGGAAACACCAGAGTCAAGACAGGCCCTCACTGGTGCCAGCCCTAGAAAAAATGGCCTAAATGCCATAATGGCCAGTTATATCAAATCAAAACATACTCCTTCAAACACCAAATAGGTGGCAATCCAAAAAAGCACAGAAGAAGTTATCAGGATAAAGGGCAGTCCAAGTTGACCCAGGTCTGTCATTCGACACCCATGTAGCAAGTAGTTAGGAAGACATATACATAACCCCCTTAGGAATCATGAAGGGATTCTCACCTATCATGAGAGAGTTCTCATCTAGATCAATATCAGTCATAGTCTCCCTACTCATCAGTCGCAGACCCCATCACTGGAATGTGCCTGACCCACCACATGCTGACTGACGACACTTGCAAAAGAGACTCCACAAAAGTTCCTCAACAACCAAAACATCTCCTATGCTGCCCGACTGAACTGCCGTCCAGCTCCCCTCAAGAAAGAACTCGGCTCGACCTAACTTCAGGACCAGAGCCTAAAACATTGCTCAACATCAAATACAGATTTGATGTTGATATTTGACCTGAAAAATTCAGATCCATTGCAAAAACCAAGGGCTGGAGACCGACTTCAAACTCGACACGGATAAGACGGAGGTTGGAGGGATAGATTCTCCAAGAAAAGACTCCTATGCTGTGGAAAAAAAATCCATATGTGAGGCAGAGCAGGCACAGCTGGCCTTGTTCAAGAGAAATCTTGAAATGGGGATGAGATATCAGAGATACCCCTAGGATTACCTCAGTGTCACTGCTCAAGAGACAGAAAACAAGCGGTATACCCCATATACTAAAGGGGGTAAGGTGGCAAAAGCCTATAAACTAGGCTTGTAATAAATGCCCTCGGGCAGATAGCCTAGTATGAACCTATGAACCTATGAACCTAAAACTATCTGTACTACTGTGTGGCAATGGGTATTGTAATAGGAGTATGTGGTCTCAGAATGCTGTACCCTACAAATATACGGACATGCACACATACACACACTTGCCAGAACACAATGGGTATCCCATGCCTATCAACCCATTTGTATAACACTGTTGTGTTGGTACTGCAGGACTCATGTAGCCAGTATGGAGAGGAGCTTAACAGGGTACATGTAAATGTCCCATACAGCAGCAGCCACAACTGACTATGGCAATGGGTGCTGGGGTGGTTGTGAAGGCCAATGAAGAAAACACAACACATTGGAAAAAAACTTTATCAAAACAGCAAAGCTTTCGGGTAGAACCCTTTCTCAACACTAATACAATTACATTCAAAACATCACTTGTTTTAAATAAGAGCCCACAAGTCACATGATAGCAGCCCATATCATGTGACCAAAGAAACAGATGCAATGTTTATAAGACACATAAAAATACATAAAAATATAGATAAAAAATGAATAATGTATGTGTACATCTACATATAAAATTCAGTATAACATAGAAAATACACATATCATAATTTAATACGCTGTAGCTTCATTAAAATAGGTTTAAGACTTAAAGCAGAATTTAGACCAGGTGGACGATCCACTGCCAGTCGGAGTATCCACTCATATTCTCTGGTCTCAAGAATATTATTAATATCCCCACCCCTAATAGAGGATAGAACAACGTCTATAACCCTAAACCTAAACTTATGTTCAACTCCACTCAATTGTATATGCTTGAATAAGGCATTATTTAGATTTTCCCTCCTAATCTCAGACTTATGCTCAATGATCCTGTCTTTTAGCTTACGAGTAGTTTTACCTATATAAAATGAGCTACACATAATACAGGTAGCCATATATACAACATTAATTGTGTTACAATTTGCCATAACATTAAACCTATAGTTTCTATAAGTAATAGGATGAATGTAAGAAGAAGAGGTAGCAATATCAGCTATATCTAAGCAACAAGAACAATTCAAGCATTTAGAAGTACCAAACCGAGGCAAACCAAAAAAACTTCATATTAGTACCAGTTTTAATATTACCTTTAAAATCTTTGTAGCATAACCTACTTTTAACTGTTCGCATATTTCTGTAAGAAAAATAGGGTTTAGTACCCAATAACCTTAATATCTCAGGAGATGCAGTCAATACCGACCAGTACTTATATATAATACGTTTAATTGAAAAAACTCTATTTCCAAAAGTAGTCACATACCTAACTGTATTATTCCTTTGTGGTATGACTGGTAAATCAGCAAATACGTTATTATCAAAATCGCTATTATTCTTAAAACATGGCGGATATAAAGTGGTTCTATTATGTATAACATAATCCTTCAACTCTGCCAATATGTTACTGTCATAACCACATGTTAAAAATTCATTGTACATTTCATTAAGTTGAGAATAGAAACATACATCACTCATATTAAGCCTACTCACTCTAGCAAACTGTGCCTTAACAACACCTTTAAAAACATGAGGAGCATGCATACTATCAAAATGTATATACCTATTAGTGTGTACGTCCTTTTTAAAAATAGTGGTATGTAACAAACCATCATTTAGACTGACCTTTACATCAAGAAATAATGCTTCATCTTTAGATACAGTTGCTTTAAAAACTAAAAAGGAAGTAGATGTATTTAAATACGACACAAACTGCTCTAAACTTTCTAGTGAGCCCTTCCAAATCAGGAAGCAGTCATCTACAAATCTCTGATAAAAACAGATATTGTTATTCAAAAATTCACAACCATTATGTATATGCTGTAGTTCCCATTGGTATAAAACCAAGTTTGCATATGTATTAGCAACAGGCATCCCCATTGCCACGCCATTAAGTTGCAAATATAACTGTTGATCAAAAATAAAAATGTTGTTACTCAGCACCAGTTCTAGTAATGAGCAGATGTTTTGAACAGAACTAGCCAATAATGTTCCCTGCATTATCAAAAATTCTCTAATGGATTCAACCCCATAATTATTTGGTATAACAGTAAAAAGGGATACAATGTCCAAAGTTACAAACAAGTATTCCCCTATACTGATAAAGTCATTATGCAAATTGTAATACCAAATAGATAATTTATTCAAAAAATCACCTGTGTCCTTTAGTATATTGCCACATTAAGCCAAAAAAGGATACAACTGTTTCTGCAAGTACACAGATATTGGCTCCGTAACCCACCCATTACTAGAGACAATAGGTCTCATTGGTGGGTCCATAGAGCTGTGGGATGACCGGACATGGTACAGTAAAGAAATGGAACAAATCTAAATCTATATCACCATTGATCTGTAGTTCATATACAAACATGTTGACATTACTAATATGTTTCTTAGCATCAATAAAATTAATATGCTTAAAAGCCTTGGCATCATTGAGAAGTAGGGCGACAGAATGGTTGCATTTAACACGATCCATAATGACAACAGCACCCCCTTTGTCCGCTTGCTTAACAATTATATCATCATTCAACTCTAGTTTTCTCAAAGACATATATTCATTATATGTTAGATTATAACTCTTTCTATTGTTAGTATTATCAAACAGACTTCTTATTTCAGTTTCGCATAAATCGTGAAAAGCAGTTGTAACAGGTACATTCAAAGGGATAAAAGTGCTACGTCTCCTACACACATCTACAGTCAGCGAATTTGTTTTAAACAAGATTTTTAAGTTAATAGTCCTAATAAACTGCTTTAAGTCCATTAGGGCTGTTACTAGATCAATGTCTGCCGTAGGTATAAAATTTAAGCCTTTACATAATAGAGTTAAACAAGGTTGTGAAGGCCCTCATGGAATTCCCAAGTACAGGTGTGCTAATACACAGGCACTGCTATACTCAGTCATGCACATGTACATATGAGTCAGTACTGGGGTGCATCGCTGCAGGTGGTCATAGCTGTGTACCTAGCTATTGTCCAAGGAGAGATGGGTTGTGTATGGGATTGTGTGTATAGTGGTATCCTGCCATCTGCCATGTGGCAGCAGGCAATCTATCAACAGACACTACTGTGGTGACCCTCAGTGTGAGAGTGTCATGCATCAGCCAATCCTCCAGGTGCCTCCTGCACATGGCCACTGAGGTGATCAACTTGACATGTATGCAACATGCATTACATCACATGGTTAGTGTCTGTGATGGAGACCTGTACCCAAGCATGTTGTGTTGACTATGGTAGTGTAGTGGGGGTACCTGTGGTATATGGTGCATACAGGGTGTTATCTCCTATATGTGGTAGTTCTTACACAGCTGGGCAGATGCGTCAGTGTCAAACAAGCTTAGGATGCATGTACATATCCCAGCTGAATACCTGCCATCTGTACATCTGTACAGGGACTGACAATCATCAGCTTGGCAAGTAGCTATGCAGTAGGATGAATGTGTTGACAGATAGATGTTTGACAACAATATGTATGCCATAACTGCATGTCAGAAGCCCTCCCTAACATGTGCTGTACAGATAGTAGTCTACAGTTACATTCTACATGGATCATTACCCAGTAGGGGTTATATACTGTGACACAGCTCACACACCAGGGATACAACAGGGAGGCCTGAGAGTCCAGCTATGCCTGCAGGTGTGCCTGTTGTCAGTGCTACATTTAGCACTCTACTCTTGCCTGTGTAAGCACTGTCAACAATAGTACCACCATGATGTACTACATGCCAGTGTGACAACGTATACCCTGAGCTACTACCTCTGTATGTAACACATTCACATGGATAACAGTGCTGCACAGGCATCAAATACATCTGTGTTCCACACATGACACTCACACCCCTTTCTACTGTAATGACAGCACATAGGTGCATGTATTGCACATAGCATTGCATACACTTATTACAGATGTCATTACCCTGCTATGTTATCAGACTGGGTGGTGTGAACTGGTTACCAGGGCTAAGCCATGCTTAGCAGGTATCAACATTTCTGCAATATAACAGCTAAGCAAATTTGCGCACTGGTAAGTGAAGCTTACATGGTGTAAGTGCCCCTATGTTGAACCATAGCTTAGCACTGTTTAGCTTCGCGCAAACTCACACAAACCCACTTAAAGCTGCTCAAAACTGCCTTAACCACTCTGTATCTAATAGCCCTTGTTCTGCCCAGCAACAAAATGAATAGCCCTTGCAGGACTTGCACCCAAGACCCTGTACACTATAGTCACAACACTTAACCACTACGCCATAACCACTGTGAAGACAGCTGTTGTTTTCCAATATATCTGTATGTATCTATATCTGAGTGTTTGTATGTATATATATACATATATATTTATATATATATATAATATATATATATATATATATATATATATATATATATATATATGTACATATACATATTCATCTATGTATGTTGATATGTATATGTGTATAAAAGAGGTCATTGTTTCCCTCTACATGTCACTCATTAGACCCATTATAGAGTACAACTCCCCTTTTGGTATGTACCTCACAAGACATCTACAACAACTGGAAAGGCCGCAGAAATACCTCACAAAGAGGATTACTGGCCTCAAACAGATGCCCTATGCAGACCATCTCAAAAAATTCCACCTTTACTTCATTGCATATCTCCTACTCAGAGGTGATCTCTGCCTAACATACAAAGCTATGTCAAACCCAGAGCTGTTGGACATGCTCCAGTTAAAGAAATCCCAATCCCTCCGAGCTACATGTTCTAGGGACCTAAACCTTGTCACTACAATAAAAAGAACATTCTGGAGGGATAGATTCCTGTCCCAGAGACTTCCCATACTCTGGAACAAGCTACCTATCTATATCAAACAAAGCTCTTCATTAGCACTCTTCAAGAAAAATCTTGATGATTGGATGAGAAATAGGAAATTCACCCAGGGGATCACCTCTGTGGCTCTGCTCGACAGGGGCACAGGAAAATAATTTTTTTGGGTGACGAAAGCCAGGGTAGTTTTTGGCTAGACTTATATAGGCCCTAGGGCTAATAGCCTAGTACCTACCTATGAACCTATTTATCTATATAGATATATGGATAATTATATACACATATATGTTCACCATATGTCGTGAACATGGAGTGGAGCCCTACCTCATCCCCAATAGTCCCAACCTCTTAGTGCAAGGGGATGTCAGGCATGTATTGCAGGTATATATGTAGACTATTGCTACTGTGATAGGGGTTGTCTTAACAGACGTGTGTGGGAGGTCACATCTGCTTTTAACATGTGCACCATTGGCTACTGACAGACATCCTAAGGACATCATAGTACAGTACCATTAATAGCACAGTAATGATCCTGTGGACTACAGCAGATATATGACCAATAAATGTGGACAGTCTGACACACTCTGGTCAGTCCAGAGGTATAAACAGTACCCCTTAGTGCAAGACATGTGGACCAAGCCTGACAGTGTGAATGTTAGCAGCCATGTAGATGGGTATATCACGTAAATACTGGTATACATTTGCCTCCATAGGGTATGCATTCATACATCCCTGTCTGTCCTGACACATAATAACCGCTGGTACAGAGGTGCCATGGCCACATACTACCCACTAGTTAGTGATATACATTTTTACAGCATCCCGCTGATTTGTCTGACATGCATGACTGTTATGGTGGCCTGGCAGCAGTATATCTGGCAAGTATCTGGACATAACATCACACTGGGTAAGTACACTAAGCTGCTAGGCATGTAACAAAGCACTGTGCAGACTACAGGCAGACTGCCACAACACTGGCCTACATTTCTTATGGGGAAATATACATGTACCTGCGTATATAGCAGGCTCTACAGGCATGTCACAGCACAGAGTAACAGACACCTGTGTGAAAGTCCATAACCACAACCAATGTGAACACAGCCACAGCCACATATGGTAAGCTAGCGTAATATTACAGTATATGGACTATCTGATCAACACCATCCTCATATGTGCCACTCACACACTGATCCTACATATACTGGGCCACTACACAGTGAGGTCCGATGCCTGTCTGCGGATTGGGACATGTGTTTGTCTAGCCCTACAAACATGTAAGCCGATAGGGTAACATACAGTGGAGCAGCATGTTACATCAGATAGAACAGGCCAAGAAAAATGACATCTACCACAGTCTGTACACAGGCCAAGGTACATATTCACAATACACACACTGTCAACATTCACCATACATACACAGACCTCAGTACTGTACACACAACCACAGAATGCCCAGGTTATGTCATCAAACATAACCACTACTATACATAACATGTGTAGCAGTCTGATATTTCACTGGCTTGTTATCAGATATGATGTCAATAAATTATGGTGTACAGAACATATGCACCTCATACTGGATGACATATGTACAATGGTTGACAGAGTTGTGGCTGGAGGCACAAACACAGGGCCAATATTGACATGTTGCTGTGATAACCTCATATATTTACTGTTGTAACAGGGTTTTTTGTAACATATGTTCTATGAGGGATATGAAGTCAGTAACTCTTATGGCTGTCACCATGTACTGACTGCAATCTTCACATTATGCTTCTGCAGTTCACAGATAGGTGCTCTGTGAGTAACAAGAAACAAAAGGCACCACACACTGCCCAGTCTGCAGATGACCCTAGATGGGGGTTTCCTCAGAAACATAGCATTGTCATGACAGGTATAAAACATGTAGACCAGCCATATCCACACACACACCCTGTTAAACCAACATTACTCCAAATGCAGAATAGCAACACTTACATTCTGTAGCCATGTCAGGTAGAGCCCCCTCGTGTGTGTTGGCCTGTTTCCACAGTGTATATTGTTAGAGGTAAATCCCCAATCCATCTGTGATGCTGTTTGTCAAACACCAGATCTGGGTCCTGCTCACAGTGAATGAAAAGGCCCAACACCAACATGATGTTCCTAGATGGTGGAGTGTGTTTCTATGCAGTTGGCTATGGGAATGTTACCACAGATGTTCCAAATGCAATCAGCTAGAGGAAGACTGCAATTCGTGCAGAGGCCATCAGCTGATCATGGGCATCACTTACAATACACATGCTGCTGCCTAAGCAAAGCAGGTGTAGTTCTCCACATCCACCAGAGAGGGAGTGAGAGAGGCAGACAGAGGCAAGAATAAGTCAGGGAGGGGGTGGGATACTGTGGAAACTTAAGCATGTTTGTGTCATACACCTACCAGTACAGGGCATCAAACCCCTGACTATGTATTGCTATCATATATCTATGCAGTTATTGGATGCGCCACATAGATTATATGTTGAGGAGCTCTCCAAATGAATATGTGATGGTGAGTGACATCTGCAACACTGATATGGTAGTGATACGGTAGGTGTAGTACACGTGCCTGTCCGCATGAACAGGTGTCAGCGTCAACACAGCCACACTCTCTCAGGGACTCACACACATTGACACACTTGCCAGGGTCAGATATACATTTCCTCATTAGTTAGTTTGCCACAATACAGTACTGTGCAGGTATCACATGCACCACAGGGGTTATCCGGAGGTTATAAGGGCAAAGGGTATGTGGAGGTGTCTGACATCAGACAGCATGCTTCAGTATGCCAGTGGGGGTTGTAGTGAGTGTGAATGTGTTCAAAAGCATCATACACCACACACACAGACACAGGGTGCCAGTACTGAGATGCATGCATGCATTGCTTCACGGGTGTGTAGTGGTGGACTGTGCCAGAAGGCTATACAAGGCTAGATGAAGGGTATATCTTGGCATCAGGCATCATGACAATGGTCTGCAGTGTGGATAAGGGGTGTAGTGTCTGGATTGGCCCACACAGGTGGGTATTGTATTCACCATCCAGTCACCTGGGTAGCTATTGTGTGTGGCCATTGCTGTTCAATGCTTGCCATGTATGTGTTCTTTAGTCCATGACATGGATGCTGTCTAGGATATGCACACATCCCACATGCATGTACAGTGACATGTGGAACTGTACTTGGGGTGCCTGGCCTATGTTGTGTACCCAGATTGTTATAAGCAGATGTGCCTGTCTTGGCCTCATGTGCTGGGAACAGGTAATGGATAGCAGGCTGACCCCGCACCTACACTGATAGCATGATACAGGTATTCTCTGTACTCAGTGGCATCTGTCCATACAGGGCATGTGTATAAGGCATGGTATGTCCTTTGTGGGTTACATTTGATGGCACCAGTGGGAAGCCTACTGAAAGCACACTGTCTGCATGTAAGTGCATATTTTACTGATGGACAGAATGCCATGCCCTCTGCCATCCAGTGCAATCACACCATGGTTACTATCTGTGGGCAATATGCAGGGTACTAACAACATAGCAGTTGTTGCCTAGGAAAGTGCTTTTGTGTATGAGACATGGGTTGAGAGTGTTCTCTGTGTAATACATGGGTTGCTAACTTTGTTTGCCAGGCCTTGATGTCACATGTAAGGGTATGGGTAGCCACCCCAGACTCTCGGCTGTTTCACATCTGTTATCCTTCTAAGGTGGACATTGTGACATATAATACGACCACCATATAAGAAATTTGCAAAACCCGCTCCACAATGAGTCCAGTTGTTACACACTCACGGCCACCTCCACACAGGATATGAATGACAAACACAGACAAACACACCTGCCATGTTTGGGATTAGAACTCCTACCTAACTAGTTTATCACACTACTACTACTTCCTACCCTTCAGAACTAACATCCCACTGCTTGACCTGATGTAGTCTGTCTGTGTAGGCCTGGGGGGATGTTACCCATAGGAATCATTCAGATGCCTTGGCACAGCCTTTGTTAGTGTTTGTCTACACCTGTCCTGCTGGCTGAGACTGTTGTTGGGTATGTGAACCTCCCTGACTGGCATGTGTATGTCATATGGACACACATGTGGCCCAGCACATTTCCTGCAGTGGGTTTTGTCACCGTGTATAGTAATGGCTACTATGGTAATACCAATATTTGTTACAGATCTCATGCTGCCACTAAAGCTGTCTACCATCTGCTGGCATCCCATTCAGCCACCCAATTCCCTTGCATGCTCACATCCATACCATAGATACAAGTAACAGCACATACTACTCCAATCAGCAATTGGTAAGGAGTGTGACTTACCTTGTGGGTGTGCCAGTACTGAGGATGGTGCTGGGGGCTGCCTATGTCAGATGCACATAGTACACTCCCTATACATGATTGAGCACAGTTAGTGTCATGTTTGGTATCCCTTTTACTGTATGTGCGAGTCAGAGATATGTCATTCCCTTGTTCCCTACTGTGTCAGTGTATGTGCTATACGTTGCCCCTTTGCCAAGGCCAGGGCATACTGGGCATGCCTCCATCTGCCAACTGGGGCAGGCTCAGGTTGTTCCTCCTCCGAGTCACTCTGTGCCTGTGCAAGCCTTGGCATTGGTGGGGGGCTGTGTTGCCCTGCCCCGTGCTGTTCCTGCAGCTGCTGTTTCCACAGGATCATATTGTGCAGCATGGCATATACGATAACAATTTGGGTACATGTAGATGGTGAGTACTGCAGGGGTCCACCAGACCTGTGACTTGAACATCCCAAACACATGTTCTATTATGATTCTGGTCTGTGCATGTGCCTCATTATGGTGTTTTTGTTCGGGTGTGTGTGCATTTCTGATGGGTGTCATCAGCCACGTCTCCAGTGTGCAACCAGCATCCCCCAGTAGGTGACAGTAAGGGATGTCCCCATTGTTAAATCTGTGGTACAGCTGCATCAGATGCCAGATGGGGGAATCATGATAGCTTCCAGGGCAGCCAGCACACACATTCATTATAATGCCCTGGGCATCGCACATGACCTGGCAGTTGATGGAGGGGAAGCTGATGCGGTTGATGTAGACCCTACCTCACTCATCGGGTGGTGCTTTGATGCATATGTGCTTGCAGTCTATAGCACCCACCACCTCTGCGTATTCTGCTATTTGGTGGAAGAGCCGCATATTGCTGGACAACACCTCACAGGTGTTGAGGAAATATACATACTCACTGGCATGTGCTGACATGGCATCCAGGAACTGGTGGAATACTCTGGATGCTGATGCCTGTGAGATCCCCATGATATCCCCAGTTGGGCTTTGAGGGGTACCTGTGGCTAGTATTCCTAGGCCTACACATACCTTGGTATCCAATGGGATGGGTTCTCCTCTCTTAGTTCTGTGTGTCAGGCATGGCCAGCACAGCTCAACAATTTTCTGTAGGAGGTCCCTGTCCACCTATAGCACTCCATTATCTCCAGCTCATGTAGCCCCTGCTAGGTTACTCTGGGTCTGTACACCCTTCTCCATCTCCTCACTGTGGGTTGGACAGCATTCTCATCCTCACCACCCATAGCCTCTTCCACATGTTGATGTCTGATAGCTGCTGCAGCCCCTATCATTCTGTTGTTTTTGTTTGTTAAAGGTTCCCCACTTTTATACACCGGTGGTGTAGAGTATGTGGGAAAAACCAGAGGGAAAGGTGTTTGCATAGTTTATAGTAGTGTTCTGGGCTGGTCTGCTGCCTGTGTAATTGGCTGATTCTGATACATTTCTCCTGACAGCTATGCTAGTTCTCTTAGATTACCTTCCTACTGCTGTTTTCCCTTTTCATTGTCTTCCTGTTTAAGCCTGGTGGTGCACCGTGCAAACACAGTGTTCAAATGTGCACAGAGCTGCTATTTCCTGGTTTACTTTTTTTCCCCTTTAAAACCCAGTGCGTGGTGCGCACACCCACTTAGGTAATGTAAAGAGTGCTGGGCAGCCTCAGACACACCCCCTTGCTTAGCTCTGCTAAGGTAAGGGAAACCTGAGCCACAGGGCTCCAATCCACTTACAGTATGCCTGACACACACCCCTATGATGTCAGCTAACTTCTAGGCTTGCACCAAGCTATTCCTGCTCTTACACTGTTGGCTGCTGACTAGCATGCAGGGGAAATCTGAGATTCAGTATCATTCCCCTCATTTGTTTAGGATTGCCTGCTGATGCATAGTTACAGGCCCCACACTGAGCTTCCCCCCTTAGCAACCACTATTCACTAGCCATGTTGTCTTCTGCCTGCCATTGAGTATAATGGCAAAATATTGATTTTGGTTAGAATGCTTATTTATTTTTTTTCTTATTTACACCTGATCCCATTTGCGCCCTGCTGCCCTACTCTTAAACAGCCGAGATTGGCTAAAAAAATAAATAAAAGTTGTTTTTTTATCTTTGTAACTGTGTTCTGTGCCAATGGCCTTATCCTTGGCCATTGGCATGCTTTCTACATAATATCCATCCTTTATTTGGAGCTGTCATGGCTTCGTTTTGTAGTTTGCAGAAATGTACTCCATTACTGATGGAGTACATTTCCTGCAGATTACACTAGTTCTGCATGGCTGGCTTCCAGCTTCCTGGATTGCACATTCACCTCATTTGCATGGATTTCTTCTGCAAATGGGGTAATTTGCATACAGGGGCTGAGTCCATGCAGGACTAACGCAGGAGCACTCGTGCACATCCCTACAGCTTATTCCTGGATCGCATGACAGACATATTGCCTGTTGAAGCTCCTGCACTAGTCCTGCACACCGTGCAGGGCTTGCTGAATCCGGGGGAAAGATATACAATATCTAATCATTTAGGCTATGAAATGTTATCTGCTTCATTAAGAGGAGAGGAACTTCTATACTTTGGAGAACATCTACTGTAATGCCTAGAGTCATAGACTGCATTTATGATCCCAAAGGAAAGTATACATTCATAGTAATTAAAAATAACAGCAAACTTTATATGCTAGCTAATTTTTACCGGATCCCTGGAATAGGTGCAAGACTGGCTAAAGATCACTTAAACTTATTACAAAATCATTGCAAGGGTGATCTAATTTTAGCTGGGGATTTTAACTGCATTTTTAATATGGAAGATACAAGAGAACAAAAGAAAGCTAAAATTTTAGCATCAGCTGATCTACTAAACAAATGGGTTAGTAATAATAATTTAGTTGCTTTAATAGTAAAACCAGAAGATAAGTTATTTTTTACCCATTACTCTTATGCACATGGGACACCAACTAGAAATGACAGATTTATACTTCTACAGATTTGTTTAATAAAGTTAATTATTTTGAAACTGTTCCTTGTCCTTTATCTGATTGTAATACACTAAGTATTAACATATCAATGGATTTAAGGAAATGTCAGATTTACAGAATTCCTGTATATATGATGAAACTAAATGAATTTAGAGTTACTTTAAGGAACAAATTGAGAACATTTTATCTTTAAACCAGTTTTTTTCTTCTTCCCCTTTGTAGAAGAAACACTGTTTTAGTTCAAATAATTTTATTACTTTTTTCAAACAAATAATTAATAAACTTTGCAGATCAAGAAAGAATAAATTGTAATGAACTATTTACAATATGTACAATGGCCTCAAACCAAATAATGAAAAAAGGAAAACAATCTTAAATACACAGACAAAAAGTTACACATTATTAAAAAAATGGCATTTTGCTTCTTCTCCTCTTATGAAGATAAAAGTGTGTCTGTTTTCATTGTCTCAATAAGGGAAATAACTTTCTCCCAAGGATTATTAATCCATTTCCTAGGAAAGATTCTCATTTCTTTGACTTTGATTTCCAACAATGCTACATCTTTCAATAGAATTAGAAAATTATCAAATGTTGGAATGATAGAGGATTTCCATTTCCTTGTGATACATTTTTAGTGACTGCCATTGTAGTCCAAAGAAGATAAAGGTCTTTGTTCTTTGTAACAATAGTTTAATTTATATTTAGGAGGATTAGTGACTTTGACAAAATAAAGGAATCTGTAAAAATGGCTTGTAGAAATTCACCAATTTCTTCCCAGAATTTCTTAATGTGGGAACATTCATACATAATATGAGACCAATCAGCATTACATTTTGAAGAACATCTCCAACAAACTATATCATTAGAAATTTTGAATCTAGCTATTTTGTTGGGTGTATAAAAAGCTCTATGCAGAAACTTCCAAGAAAAAATTTTCCAACTTTGTATATTGGAGGTTAACTTAATAGAATATAATAAACTAGTTTTAGTCTCATTTGATAACAATAATGGATGTTCTTTAGTGATTAAAATCCAGAATTTCTGATTAGAGTTTATTTTGTAATTAATAATAATTTTATATAACTTTGAAGTTAAATGTGTCTAATTAAAGTCTCTATATATTACTTCATGTAAGCAAAATATAAATTTTGGTATGGATTTAAAAGAAGAATTGTCTATTGTTCTACATAAATCTTGTGCATAGGGTAATAAACTGACAAGAGCTAACCAGTCAGAGTTTAATAAATCAAATTTATTAATTAACTGATTTACATCCACGACTGTCAAATTTTCCATACATTGGTACCAGGATGTAAAGTTTTTTCTTTCCATAAATTAAGAGTATTTATAGGAATATTATTGAAAACGTTTTTTTGTAATTTTGAAGGGAGTTAATAACTGAAACCATAGTTTAATGTCAATATTATTGTTTACAAAGCTTGGGAAAGTGTTATAAATATAATTTATATCATTTAGATTGGTAGGTTTGGTGGAATTATATTTCAAGTTAATACAGATAATATGCCAAAGTTTATTATCTTGTTCATTCAGTTGTAAGTTTTTTGTTACTTTACTTTCTTTTAGAAATATAGCAGTATGTAAAGTTTTCCATGCGGGAGAGAATTTTGGATCTAACCAATTTATTACAGTTTTGAAAATGGATGCTTTAATATAAGAGTCTAAATCAGGAAAATGAATTCCTCCCATTTCCCAAGGCCTAATATGATTTAGAAAAGCTATTCTGTTCTTTTTTTGGGTACCAAAGGAAGTTTATAATGATTTTATTTAATTCTTTTAAGAGTGTTTTACTGGGAATTATAGGGATAGCTAGTGCAATGTAATTTATTTTTGGGAGAAAGACCATCTTTATTAACTGTAACCTATTTTCAAATGTTAAATGCAGTTTATTCCATTTCCCCACTAGTGATTTAAGGGTATTCACAATATTATTGTAATTCATAAATAGAGTTAATTCTAACTTTTCACACAAAGCAATCCCTAAATAATTTAGAGAGGGAGCCTGTTTTCCAATTATTTGGTTTATGTTAGCATTAGATTTTTTTTATTTAACAATATATGGTTCGACTTAGAACTTTTAATTCTTAAACCTGAGCTATGATAGAATTTTTCAACTAATAAATTTAGTTCACTTAGTGACTCTTCTGAGTTTGATAAGGTGAGTAGAATATCATTGGCAAAGAGCATTATTTTGGAATTAAATTGCTTAAAATGTCAATGCATTTAATTTTAGGATTAAAATGAATTGCTGAGGAAAAAAGTTCAATTGCTAGTGCAAACAACATTGGAGACATGGGGCATCCCTGTTTAGTACCCTTAGTAATTTCAATAGCTTCTGATGTAAATGGGACTGATTTTACATAGCCAAGTTGTCTTTATAAATATTCTTTATTAAAGTAATGAATTGTGTAGGGAAATCATAGATTTGTAAAATTTTAAAGAGATAATTCCAATTTAATGAATCAAATGCTTTTTCAATGTCTAAGGTGACTAATAGGGCTTCATGTTTGTCTCTGTTTAAAAAGTCTACAATGGTTAATATTTTTTGAATGTTATCATGGGTGTGTCTATTATGAATAAAACCAGTTTGATCATCACTTATGACATGAATGAGTGATTTTTGATTCTATTAACCAGAATAGACATAAGGATTTTATAGTCATTATTAAGGAGTGAAATAGGTCTATATGAACTACATGAGTTAGGATTCTTGTTTTCCTTTAATATAGGTGTGATCAATGAATATCTCCATGAAGGTGGAATTGTGCCTTGTGAATATGTTTCATTTAGTGCTTTTTGCATAATTGTTATGACAGAAGGTGGAAATAACTTGTATATTTCTATGATTCCATCTATACCTGGAGCTTTGTTATTTTTACTTTCTTTATTTTTTTCATTTATTTCTTTGAGAGTAATTTGTTTATGAATGTTTATGCTTAAGCTCTCTGATATTTTGTTTAAATTTGAGAAATCCAGGCACAAGTCTATGTTGTTATGATGTGAATCATTATTATTGCAATGTTTTGTAAATATGTCACTTAAATCTGAAATGTTTTTATTGTTTTTCCCTTCATGAATTATATTTGTGATATTATTTCCAGTGGAATGTCTTTTTAATCTCATTGCTAGATTATGCATATATTTGGTTGAGACAGAGTAAGAATTTAATTTTAATTATTCCAAAGCCAAATTGGTTTTGTGTGTTAATATATCATTATATTTTTTATTTAATTCCACAATTTCTTTTTTTTTTTTTTTGCAATTGGATCCATCACATCCTTGAAGTTAATTTCTATGGTTTTTGAATATTAACTAATTCTGATTCCCATTCCTTTGTTTTGTTATTACACCAAGAGATAATTTTGCCATAAAGATATGCCTTTAGGGAATCCCATAGAATAACTATATTTATGTCACTAGTATAATTTGTATCTAAGAAGTATTGTATTTCCAAGTGTAACCGTGGTTTAAACTGTTTTAATTTAGTGAAATATGCCGAAATTATTTTGGTAAAAGTCAATCTCTTAAAGTCCGTTTGAAATTTAAGAATGAGTGAGTTATGGTCAGATAAGGGGCAGGGGATTATAGAAAAATATGATATTTTCATTTTTAAATCTTGGGATACAAATATTTTGTCAGTTCTTGTCTGGGTATTAAAGCTATAATCACTATGAGAAAATAATAATGAATTATCTTTTTTAAGACTAAATGAGTCTAATAATTGCAAATTATCTATCCATTTTTTAAGAGTTTTCCCTGTAGAAGTAATATGGAAAGGTCTTTTATTTGTAGTCTCCTGACTATCTAAAATATAATTAAAATCCCCTCCCAAAATTAAATTACCTTTCAAGGTTTTATTAATAAGATCTATATGCTTTTTAACTGTCCCTACTCCCATACCCGGAAACCAATATAAGTTCACCAAGGTCCAAATTCTGTTACTAAATCTTATTATTACAATTGATAAAAGACCATCTTTATCTTCATAGTTATAAATAACTTGAGGATTGGTGACATTTTCCCTCCATAATATTAATACTCCTCTGTTTTTGTTTACTATATGATGAGTTAGATAGCTTTATGAATCCACTTGGATTCCAAATTAAGTTATCATTAGCTTTAAAGTGGGTTTCCTGCAAAAATATCACTTGTGCTTTATTTAATTTTAGATATATAAGTAAGTTGGATCTTTTCCTTGGGTTATTTAAACCATTTACATTTAAAGAGAGTAACACTATATCCATCCTATTAATTTACTATTGAAGATTATTTAATTGGATATGCTGACAATATATTTTGTTATTTAATTGCTGGGTAACTTCCATACATATATTAAGTCTAATAAATAGATTATTGATTCCCTTCAAATTATATCATTTAGAACTTAAAGGAGGCCAAGAGAAAAAATAAACATGTGTACAGTAGATAATCTCATATATATGTACAAACAGAAGTTTAAAGCAACCTTTTAACAAACATGGAATGAAAAACATTCCCAATCTGAGAGAACTAAAAGGTTCAATCAGATTAACCCTCATTACTAAAAATAAACCAACAATAATGAAAAGTTAGAGACTCCATTGTGTGTTACTCTGGAGAATGTAAAGTAAATCAATCCAAGCATAAACTAAAGTTAACCAATGACACACATGAGTATATACTCATTATGGAAAAACACTTAATATAGAATACTGATACTAATGGTTGCCACACTATACATTTGTATGTGGTAAACCAAATACACAATTCCATTTTAAACAAGCATTTGTATAGTACAGTTAGATTAGCATGAAAATGTGTTAAAATAATCCAGTTTCCTTCTATCACTAGTGATTCCCTATATATTAACCAATTCATTCAGTGTCCACCTTATAGGATACACTATGGTCTGTGTTGTGAGATCTATTAACAATAGTATCAACTACAAAACCAGGTTTCTGTTATTTATTGTGGTGTCTTTACTTTAATATTTCCTTATTCCCTTCTATTAAGGAGATAACATTTTAATACTGGTTAATACTATCCTACAGTACCTTCCTTTACTCTATCCAGCATAATGTTGATTCTTCAGTGTTATCTAGGGACTAAGCTTATTAACCATGTTTATTTGAGACAGATTTTTTAATAATAGCTAGTAAGGTCAATATTCACTTATTATCACAATCAGATCCAAAGTAAGAGAAATGTTTTTTCCAAAGCCCACTTTCACTGGAATGTTTGTCTAAATTACTCAAGAATTGTGTGTCACATAATTATGTTTTATATAAATCATTTCTGATGAAATATTTAGAAAAGATATCTGCTACTGTCTATATCACACCCAGAACAGTAGTGAATAAGTGTTTTCACACAATTCTTTACTTTTTACAATACGATTTGTAAAGAAGAAACAGTATAGTCACTCTCCCCTTTAACAGTGAATCACATTATTTCTAGAATCTACATTCACTCTAGTGAGGTTTTTTAAGAACAGGAATCATAGTATTCTGTGTAAACAGAAACTCCATGGTGTATACAAATGTTACTTATAGCATTGCTGTACAAAATAAGTTGCATGTAAAAGAACTTTACATCATACTTATTACATTACCCCGTACTGCAATGGCGAGCTAGTTTGTCATTAATTTCAAGTGAACCTTAAATAGGTTATTGCATGTGATAAGATGTATTTCTATCCAAATTTAGACAAGAATTACAGTTTTGGTTCACAGACATACAATATTAATTAGAAAAAACAGTAGATTTTAATGCTGCATCGCATTAACTGAGTATTGACAGTAGGTGAACCTTAAATGATGACACCCATTAAAGGAAGGTAAGATATCCATTCTGTCCAGTTCCTAATACTGATGACTTTACAACATGGTCTGTTTTCAATAGAGGTAAATATTCCATTAAATTTATAGTCCTGTAACTCAGTATGGTTGTCTGAATTAAGCAACATATTAAAGACCATTCATTGTTATGCATTCTACATCTGCAATGTCAAAATATAGTTTAATATTTCAGGAGTGAAATTTCTCATAGTATATTCCTTAATAGAAGAACGAGTACGAGCCTTTCCCATCTAAACATGTAGTTATTTCTCAATTCCTAACAAATCATTTTTTGTTACTATACTGTCTATGATAACGCACAAGCATCTTAAGGTCCATTCTTATTTTATTTTTTAACTAAGTTATGTGTAATCCATGAGAATATTTAAGCGCTAATGTTATGTGATTCATCTTCACTCTCTGTGTTCAAATGGTTCCAGATGTATATACCTTGTTCATTTTAAGTCTTTTATCTGGATTCCCTAGTTGATTTATTTGTGAATAATGACCAGTAATTGTATGTGTTGTCAATAAATAAACTAAACACATTTATGAACCTTGAGATTTCCTTGCTTCATAACCTTTAAATCCACGTATGTTCAACGAGTTAAACAATTTAAGAGAACTACTGTCCCTTTAAGGCAATGAGGAAGTGTATAGGGCATATACAGTTACGTCGTTAACATGTATTCCTACCGACTCATGAAAGGAGTTTATGCAGGACTGTACAAGATTCCTTCACTATTTTAAGGTAATATTCACTAAATTAACAGAAAAGGAGCTTGAACTGCACTGCACATTAAACTGGAGGTGATTTCCTATCATATGAATGAAAAAAAGTAGGTAAATAAGTTTAACCAAGACATCATCATAACCTTTAAATATTCTTCTAATGTTTAAACTATCTAGTAAGCTGTAATGTCTCAAATGGAACACTATTAAATGGAAGTAGTGTATTTTGTGCTTTTAGTAAAGGAAACAAGCATTCTATGTACAAGTTAATGTGCACAGCGCATTGGCAAGCTTGCAAATTGTACAGGGAAGATTACTCCCAAGTCTTGAGTACTGGAAAGTCATTTTTTAAAAAAAAAGTAGTTCAACTGAAAATCAAGACAGCACTTAATGCAATGACTCCACAGAAACTATGCAGAGTCAAGTTTAAACTAAAATCATATTCCATTATGGAAATGAAACAAAAACATGCTTAAAACTCATATGTCGCTTAGCGACCAAATGATTAATGAAATCAAGTATTACTATGTATTTTCAGTGTTACATTTCAATGTACAGGATGTGTTAACTGATATCTTCCCTATACATCATTTTCTTATACTTTCCCATCTCAAGTTAGTTTAAAATAGTTAAGTCAGACTGTTGTTATCAGTTTGTTGAATATAGAATAACAATTAAACCTAAAGTGTATATATGGAATAATGATATTAGTGAGAGGTAATTTGTAAAATACTTGAGTGAGTAAATAGACAATACATATTTCATTACCTTTAGCATGGATTTTTAGTATTAGTTGAATCTTTGAGAAAAGCAGTTGAGGAAATATTTTTTAAATCAGTTCTTTGCTTTTTTTTCTTATTATTATTTTCTTATACTTTCCCATCTCAAGTTAGTTTAAAATAGTTAAGTCAGTTAGACTGTTGTTATCAGTTTGTTGAATATAGAATAACAATTAAACCTAAAGTGTATATATGGAATAATGATATTAGTGAGAGGTAATTTGTAAAATACTTGAGTGAGTAAATAGACAATACATATTTCATTACCTTTAGCATGGATTTTTAGTATTAGTTGAATCTTTGAGAAAAGCAGTTGAGGAAGTACTTTTTAAATCAGTTCTTTGCTTTTTTTTCTTCACATCAATCCAAGTATTTTTTCTCAGGGGATCTTTTCAGTGGTGTAGTTAAAGACCAATCCATCTCCTCTGGAACTGTCATTATGTTGTTGTTTTTGATGAAAATAATTGTTTCCTCAATGTCACTAGATGTCCTCATTTCATTTGAAAAAAAAATCCTTATTTATGCAGGATATGCAAGTTGGGCTTTTATTTTGTTTTGCTTGAGTAATTTCACGAGTGGCCACACTTTCTTTCTCATTTCTAAGACTCTGGAGGAAAAGTCATTGTCAAATCTGATTAGATTCTGCTTATACTTCAGTGGAGATTTTCTCCAAGCACATTTAAGAACTAGTTCTTTGTCAAGATAAGAAATAAATTTAACTGCAATAGATCTGGGTGTGGATGTTGATGATGAAGGAATGGGTTTCCCAGTAGCTCTATGAGCTCTTTCTATACCATATGAAAATCCTTCTTTCAGATCTAGGAAGTCAAGTAACCAGGAATTAAGATAAGAAATAATATCATCACCTTCACCCTTCTCAGTTAACCCAATGATTCTCACATTAGATCTCCATTCTCTATTTTCCAAATCATCCATCTTGTTGGTAAGCCACTTATTCTGTTGCTGAAGAAAATCATCCTGGATTTCCTCCTCTCTAAGCCTTCCATCTATATCAGACAAGGACTCTTCGATGTTTAATATTTTGGTATGATGTTGCTTTAGTAGTTCTTTAAAGGTTTCAGTTTGAATATGACAACTTTCTCTTAAATTTTCTAAGTTGTCCTTGAAACTGATCATTTTCAAATATAACTCTTGTAGAGTTGAAGACATCAACTGGATTTCTTTCCTCAGAGTAGTTTCTGCATGTGAATTTTTTGAACCACTCATTTCCCCAAAGCAGTTTTAAATTCCAGATATTTCTGACAGGAAATTTTTGAATAATATATTCCAAAGTTAGTATATTGGTAGTAAAGATGTTGAAGAACGATATTTAACTATTTTTCTAAAAATAATTATTTTCCTGTTATTTAAAGTGGTTTTAAGGAGCTCTAAAAAAGTGCTGCTTTCAGAGTGCCATCTATGCTCCACCCCCAGAACATTTTATCTTTGAATGATGATGATTCCATACTATGGGATACATTGGAATGCATATTAAGAACAGAATGGGAAGGTGGTCTAGTAATAAAATGAAAGAGTGTGATAAAGAATTAATAGAAATATAAGATGATATATATAAAGTGAGGTTTGAAGAACAAACAAAGGTATTAAATAATACTAAAATCATTAAAATTAATGACAAACTATAAATCATGTTTTAACAAGTAAAGTAGAGATAGCTCTAGAAAAAAAAAATAAAATTCCAAAGTTATGAAATAACTCCAAAAAATCAACACAGATTAGCTAACAGAAGTAAGATGTTAAGCAAAAAGACGCAAGTCAGTTATACTCAAAATCATCACACTAATAGGCTTACTTCAGACATAGAAGAAAAAATGCTTAATGTTTTAAAAAAATATAAATGAAGATTTTAATAGACACAAAAATAATAATCCTGATGGTTAGAACATTGCTAAGTGTTTAAATAAGTATGTCACTAATCAACTTAATTATCATCAAAATTCTCAATTGAATAAACCTATTACTTTAATACAAGTTAAAGAAGTTTAAAAAAAGGTAAAAATGACAATGCTCCAGGGTCAGATGGTTTAAGTATGTAATTAAATAATCTGCTTCTGTTAAATGTTTTAGAATTACAAAGTGAAGTTTTCAGGATAATTGAAAATGATAAAATAATTCCTTCCACATTCATTTTTTTTAAATTTCACCTATACTTAAACAAGGAAAAGATAAAAAGTTAGTTTCATTATATAGACTTGTTTTATTATAAAATATAGATTATAATATATTTGTTTTCATTTTTCTGCCATAAGATTAAGATATATAGTATATTAATTAATAAGGATCAAACAGGATTTACAGTCAATAGATTAACTTCTGAAAATTTTCAATGAGTAGTAACAATTTTAGATTTAGCAGATGGATTGAACAAAAAAATTGGCTCTAATTAGTTTAGATATTGAGATGGATTTTGACTCTATGGATTGGATCTATTGATTTAAAACTTTGTAAGCATTTCCATTTCCAGAACAATTTATTGGAATATTTAAAAAATTGTATAGAGATGCCAAAGCATATATTAAAATTGTATCGTACAGCTCTCAAGGATTCACCTTAAACAAAGGTACAAAATAAGGATGTATCTTGTCTCCTCTACTATTTGCATCGGTTTCTGAACCCTTACCTAATAGTATAAGAAACAATGATAAAAATTAATGTTTTATCAATTATAAGGATTGTCAATCTAAAATACAGCTTTTTGTAGATGATGGTTTACTAACTATAGGAGATTTAAACTACTCAACTGTAGAAATAGATGAGAAAATTGGAAAATGTTGAGAAGTATTGTTGCTGAAATTTAATAATAATAAAATCAGCTAATAGATAGTAAGTTAAATATAAATATAAATATAAGTGGAAAGGGCAAGAATTAAAATATTCAGGAATAAAACTTTATCAAGATGTGACTAAGATTATTAATCATATGTTTTGAAAGAATAATTGAAGAAGTGTTACTTCTTAATAAAAATGGAATTATTTAATTTTTATACCTTTGAGGATAGGTTAGTTCTTATTAAAATGATTATATAACCTAAGAGTGTGTGTATATGTACACACACACACACACACACACACACACACACACACACACACACACACACACACACACACACACACACACATATCTATCTATCTATATATATATTTATATATAGGTCCCTGTCAGTTGATCAGGTTTTTAGAATCTCAAAATTCGTAAGGTCAAGACCATATGGTTGAGTTTTTGAAAATATGTAGCTTTTGAATGGAGATTGCAGTGCAGTGCAGATTGGGAAATTTACCATTTTCCTCTTTTCCTCACTGTAATGTGATCGAGAAGTTAGTATATATAATTTGCAGGTGGTTGTGAGGAGGCACAATCCCCCACATAGTCAGTGCAGGGGCCTTGCTCCCTGCAAAAATGTAAAAAGGTAGATTTTTTTTCTAGTTTTCTTTTGATGTTCGAGTTTTCAGAAACTCAGTCATATGGTCGCAACAGTATGAATTTCAAGTATCTGAAAAACTGATCATCTGGCATAGACCCATATGTATATACTACATTCAATAGATTTAATACTAGAAAAATATTAATGTTAACTTAATTCTTATGGTGCCCTAAAAAGGCAAGAATTACTTATAAAAATCATATTAGACTGTGGGACTATGTTGGTATTAGTTTTTTTGACATAGCATTATATTCCACTGCTGTAAATTTTAACTCTATTATACTCTTGCCAGCCTCAACTTATGCTAATCAATGGGAAACTATTCAGGAACAGATTATACTAAAGTTTTATATGTTTATCAGATGTGATATATTAGAAGTATCTAATGTAACAATCCATTCATTTGGTTAATAAAGCATACTTTAGAATGAAATTAATTTCAATCTTTAGACTCTTCATATATGAAATTAAAAATAGTTACAAAATACATTTTTAAAATCCCATTAATTTTCAAATGGATATTTTGTGCTTTCCCTTCACACGCACCTCTAGATTTGTGGAAACTCAGAACAATGGTGAAATAAATTTACTAAAAAGGATTGGGTTAGTATTAAGGTCTGAATACTTTGAAAAAGTGAAAGCTAAGTCACTAGAATGTTTACAGAAAGATTATAAGTTTTAATGAATCTGTTAATATTACCTATCCAGACGAAATTAAATGAATTTGTAAGTAATATGAGTGAAGATCAGCAGAACACTAGTCACCCATTACATGAGTGTTATCACTGAAGGTAAATTAGCCTACAAAGGAAGTTTATCCAAATTATGTAAGTTAATTACAAATAATAATAATAATAATAATAATAATAATAATAATAATAATAACTTTATTGTAAAATCTTGGTACTTTTTACATAGCAGTGGATTGAGTGACTCAATTGATGAAAATAAAGCTGTGTTACTTAAGTCAGTTAGTCAAACATCTTTACATTTATAATGGAATTTTTTATGAGGAAATATATTCATAGAATGTTTGTAAGCCCTTATAAAATGTCTAATTTTAGTAACATGGCTTCTCCAGTTTGCTGGATATGCAATTAAGATATAAAAGCTGATTGGGTGCATATGTTTATGGAGTGTAAAAATTAAATATTTATTGGGAAGAGATAAGCATTTTTAAAGGGTAACAATCTGATACATTTTCTTTACCCAGATCAACAATACTAATGAATGTTCTACTTCTTTTATCTGTAAAAGCCAAACAACAAAAATGTTGGACGTCTCCTTGCAGTAGTTAGAAAAATTATTACAAAAAAAAAAGGAAATTAAACTCAGTTCCAATGTTCAAAAAAAATTTAAAGCAATGCTATGTAAAACTGAAAAAGAAGTGGTTAGAATAAGGTCTGTAAATCATACCGAGACTTCTAGTTGTTGGGACATCAGTAATGTATTGAAATATCAAAATACTTAATTTGTTAATTATAGTAGATTAGTCTATTGATTTAATGAATTTCTAACACTGTGTAACAATATGTGATACTGAATTTCTTCCTTTCTGTGTGTATATTTTATATACATTATGTCAATAAAAATTATCTTAAAAATACATTTACAAGATCACTTGGAAATAAATGTCTTTCTTACCCCTGTTTCCTGTACTACAGTTATAGCTCTTAACTGCTTACCTTCTGAATCAGGGACAAATCTGTGACAATCTGGGATACTTTTCAAAATATTAGTGCTATTAATTTGAGAAGTTGCTAGAATAACAGAATGTGAATTAATGTGCATTTTTAGAAGTAAAAGATATCTGAAACTCTATTATTGTCACTATTAATTAATTTATTAAGTAATCCACAGCCCTTTCTTCCAAAATTGCCAGTATTAGGAGGATGTAGGAGGGGGAGAGAGCTAAATTGTGAGCCAAAATCAGTAACCTTTCTGAAAATTAAGGACTGTTAAGAGATGTGACGAAAGTATTGGAATGCAAAGCAGTTTGTTGAAAAGTTTGCTTGGCGGCAGGGTTATAGAACTTTAACCTATCATAACCTGTCCTCCTCTTACAATTGGCTCTCTTATTTTTTGATATTTTTAACATCTATTTTCTATTACCTTTTTGACTGAAAATGGCTGATTTTATTGGAAAACACAAATGTATAAAAACAGACTAAAATAAAACAAGCAACAAACAACAGCCATCTTCTAAGTTCAGACATGCCCTCAGGAGGCATTACACAGAAAACAGAGGATATTCTATAGCTGTTTAGGCTGTCAGCAGTGTTTGACTTCATGGCATCCCTAGGTAGTTATTATTTTCATATGATGCTCAGGCTATTAGGCATTTCTTTCATGGTGCCTCAATCACAAAGAGCAGCATTCTTTAACAGTTAATTAGGCAGGGACTGACCACAGATAACTTGGAAATAAATATTTTTATTGTATTTTGGAAAATTAAATGTCTAATATCTGTAAAAGAATGCATATTTTATCTTATATAGACATTTGCTAGAATTAACCATGTATCACCCTGGACATGTGGGTTCTATTTCTTTCCTGTACTATGAAGTTATTCTTTCTAGCAAAATATATTCATCAGCAGGGTAGAAAGACTATTACCATAGTTCATAACATAACTTTCAAAGATGTATAGCTGTCCTTTCCTGAATATTTTAATGAGAATAAGGTTAGACTGTTGTAAATGTGTAGTAAGACATGAAGAAGAGAATCTTCTTCTTTCAGCTGCTCCCATTAGGGGTCACCACAGTGGATCATCTGTTTCCATTTCTTCCTGTCCTCTGCATCTTCCTCTGTCACACCAACCACCTAAATGTCCTCTCTCACCACATCCATAAACCTTATCTTAGGCCTTCCTCTTTTCCTGTTACCTGGCAGCTTTATCCTTAGCATCTTTTTCCCAATATACTCTGCATTCCTCCTCAGCACATGTCCACACCAACGTAATCTTGCCTCTCTGGCTTTGTCTCCAAACCTTCCAACCTGGGCTGACCCTCTAATATACTTATTTCTAATCCTGTCCACCCTTGTCACACTCAGTGCAAATCTTAACATCTTTAACTCTGCCACGTCCAGCTCTGACTCCTACCTTTTTGTCAATGCCACTGTCTCCAACCCATATAGCATAGCTGGTCTCACTACCCTCTTGTAGACCTTCCCTTTCACTCTTACTGATACTCGTCTGTCACAAATCACTCCTGACACTCTTCTCCACCCACTCCATCCTGCCTGTACTCTCTTCTTCACCTCTCTTCCACACTCACCATTACTCTGAACTGTTGAACCCAAGTATTTAAACTCATCCACCTTCGCCACCTCTACTCCCTGCATCCTCACCATTCCTCTATCCTCCCTCTCATTCACACACACATATTCTGTCTTAGTTCTGCTGACCTTCATTCCTCTTCTCTCTAGAGCATATCTCCACCTCTCCAGGGTCTCCTTCACCTGTTCCCTACTCTCACTACAGATCATAATGTCATCTGCAAACATCATAGTCCACTGGTGCTCCTGTCTGATCTCATCTGTCAACCTGTTCAACACCATTGCAAATAAGAAAGGGCTCAGAGATGATCCTTGATGTAATCCCACCTCCACCTTAAACTCATCCATCACTCCCACCTCAGACCTCACCACTGTCACACTATCCCCATACATATCCTGCACCACTCTTACATACTTCTCTGACATTCCCAACTTCCTCATACAATACCACAACTCCTCTCTAGGCACCCTGTCATATGCTTCCTCTAAGTCCACAAAGACAAAATGCAACTCCTTTTGACCTTCTCTGTACTTCTCCATCAAGACTGTCAGAGCAAACATTGCATCTGTAGTGCTCTTTCCTGGCATGAAACCATACTGCTGATCACTAATCATCACCTCCCTTCTTAACCTAGCTTCCACTACTCTTTCCCATAACTTCATGCTGTGACTGATCAATTTAATCCCTCTGTAGATATTGCAGCTCCGCACATCACCCTTATTCTTAAAAATTGGTACCAAAACACTTTTTCTCCATTCCTCAGGCATCCTCTCACTTTCCAAGATTTCATTAAACAATCTAGTTAAAAACTCCACTGCCATTTCACCTAAACACCTCCATGCTTCCACAGGTATGTCATCTGGACCAACAGCCTTTCCATTCTTCATCCTCTTCATAGCTATCCTTACTTCCTCCTTGCCAATCCACTGCACTTCATGATTCACTATCCGCACATCATCCAACCTTCTCTCCCTCTCATTCTCTTCATTCATCAGCCCCTCAAAGTACTCTTTCCATCTGCTCAATACACTCTCCTTGCTTGTGGGTACGTTTCCCTCATTATCCTTTATCACCCTTACCTGCTGCACATCTTTTCTAGCTCAGTCCCTCTGTCTAGCCAATCGGAACAGGTCTTTTCTCCATCCTTAGTGTCCAACCTTTCATACGCCTTATTCTTAGCCTTTGCCACCTCTCTCTTTGTCATGTACCTCATCTCCTTATACTCCTGTCTACTTTCTTCATCTCTCTGACAATCCCACTTCTTCGCCAACCTCTTTCTCTGTATACTCTCCTGTACTTCCTCATTCTACCACCATGTCTCCTTGTCCTCCTTCCTCTTTCCAGATGTCACACCAAGCACCTTTCTAGCCATCTCCCTTACTAGCTCTGCTGTAGTTACCCAGCTATTCGGTAACTCTTCACTGCCATGCAGTGCCTGTCTTAACTCTTCCCTGAACTCTACCTCACAATTACCCTTTTTCAATTTCCACCATTTGATCATTGGTGCTGCCCTCACACTCCTCCTTCTCTTCTTGATCACCGATGTCATCCTACAAACCACCATCTTATGCTACTTAACAACACTTTCCCCTGCCATATTTTACTTAACAGTGAAGATGAAAGCTGGTAAACTGCTATTCAGGCAAAGGCAAACTTAAGCTGATGAAATACATTACTGAAGTATTTAAAAGCAGGTATAATTGAATTTTATATTTGCATGCTGTTATGAAATTTGTCACCTCCCAACGCCCACATAGTTGTTCACACATACACTGCTCTGTTTCATTCCATCTACTATGTATAATGTTCATTTCTTGGCTGGAGTGCTTTCTGTGCAGAGTCTGCATGTTTTCATTGTGTTTATGTGGGTTTTCTCCAGTGGTCCAGTTTTCTGCCACATTTCAAAGACATATAGTATGTGGACTGAACGCTCTAAATTGGCCGTAGGTGTGAGTGTGCATGTGTATGTGTGGTATGGAAGAACAACCGTGTCAGGGATAGCCACATGGCTTTGTGATCATTGCCTTTAGATGATTGTCACTGTTGAGGTGACACACTACCCCATGGGCACAAATGGGAAAACAGGGGGTTGTGGATGGATGGCTACACTGCACTTTCTGTATCATCCCTTCTGCTTTGAACAATAATGCTATATTCTTTCAAGTAAAATGACTTTACTATAGGATAATACCAGAAAAGTGCAGTTAAATTTGGATTGTCCTTCATTTGCATTTGCTATATTTTTCCTTTGGTTAATTTTTTGGTCCTATTTTTTTCTTTGCATGTACTTCTATTCAGCTCCTTTCTGATAAAATATGCCTCTTATGTCTATGTTCTACACTAAAATCATGCACCTTTGCTCCAATACCCCACATATTCCTCCTTTCCTACTACTTGTATTTACCAGTTATCCACCCTGCTGTCCTATAGATATATCCATCTATCCATCTATCTATCCATCCATCCATCCATCCATCCATCAATCCACAATCCCTTCTTCCCATTTTGGCACATGGGGTTGAGATGTCATTTCAACAGTGACAATCATCCAGAGCCAAGTTATATCTATCTATAACTATATCTATATTATCTATCTATATATATATATATATATATATATATATATATATATATAATATAATATATATATATATATATATATATATATATATATATACATACATACATTTTATATAATGTACTATTCCGGGCTCCAGATTGCAAAGCTACATGTGTACTTCTGTGTTGTAATATCACAATTAGATGCATCATTCATAGAAATAAGAGAAGGATACTCACAAAGGGAATAGTGGAAAAGAAGACATGAACCAATTCTTCAGGGCTTGGATTCTGGATATTTGAATCAAGCCTAGCCTGAAAGGAAAAAAAAAAGAAAACAAAAGTCAGAATTTCACATATAGCCAAGTTACCTTTCAACTCAATGAACAATTTTAAGTTGATGGTGAATATCTGTGTAGATTGCACTTCTTCACATAAGAATTATTTTGAGCAATTTCTCACAGAACCAAACTTGTAGTTCAGAAATATGATTTTACAGCTGTGTAGTAGCTTTTGTACAGTATGTGTTAGAAAAAAACATTATATTATGTATCACACTTTTTATAACCGTAGCTCACTGAATCATTCCTTGTGAGTAATACATTAATTACTTCCTACATTCATGTAAGTTTGGCAACTGTGTCCTCTCTGTCATCTAGGGTTACCACCTTTTAAGTGGTCCAAAGTGGGACATGGGGGTGTGGCCAATATGGCACTGGCCACACCCTCTGCAATGATGTCACCACAGGAGTGGTGAAGGAGATGCTGATATAGGTACGACGGATGTCTGCTGAAGTGGCTAGCTGGCTGCTGGAGTGGCTGGTTGGCTGGGTGCTGGAGTGTCTAGCTGGCTGGTGGGAGTAGCAGCTGGATGGATGAATGGCTGGACGGATGGCTTAATGGCTGGATGGACAGATGGTTTGGATGGATTAATGGCTAGATGAATGGCTGTCTGGATGAGTGGAATACTGGATGTCTGGATGGCTGGCTGCATGACTGGATGGCTGGCTGGATTGCTGGAACCTGTGTTCTGAGAGACTGCCTTCCAGACTATCTGCAAATATACAGAGCTGAGTATATATTTTTTGGTTATAGAGATTAATTGTTGCTTAGATCTCTGTTGAAACTGTTGTCCCCCTGTTCTAAGAGACTGATCTGCAAATATACAGAGCTGAGTATATTTTTTTGGTTTTAGAGTTTGTACTGTTAGTTGTGCTTAGATCTCTGTTGAAATTGTTTTTTCACCCACCCTCCCTATTTTTGGTTTGTAGTTTAAATTTGGTGGCTTTTGCAGTTGCCCCCCACTGTAGATTTGATCTGGGACACTCCCCCAGTCCCATCTCTTTACCACATTCTACCTAATAAACTCTTTCTGCACTTGCTTTTAGTCCTTTTTAATTTAATTGCATTTTTTAAACTGTGTTTGGTCTAATATTGCTACATACTCAAGTGTGCTAGCTTGCACTGCATGTGAATTGTTTTTACTACTGTTTTTGCTACTTTTCTGTTAAAAAAAAACTGTAAGCCTGTTTCCTACCTTTCCTGTAACTAGTGTTCCAGATACAGATTTGCTGTATCCAGGACTGTATGTAAGCTTCTGAGCCGTTCAAGCCTTTCTGTGTTGGAGGGAAGCCTTCCAGCTTATCACTGTGAGTAGTCAGCACTAGGTAACCTGTCTACCACATAAAGGGTAGTTCTGGCCCAGAAATTGTAGTTATTGGCCATTTGGGCAATCTCTTCCATGTCTTTCAATTTTCTGATTTGAAAGCATGCATTTGCACTTGTTTCTGTCCTGTAACTCATCTAATGCAGATACAGATTCTTAGTTTTAGCACTTAAATTTGCTTATTTATACTCAGCACTTGTTCAGAACTTGTAAGCACTAAATAAGTTACTAATTACTATAGCACTCAATCTTCCTCATTACCTAGAGGAAAACAATTTTTGTATTTACTTTTCTCACTTGCTTAGAGAAAAACAGCTCTTGTACTCACTTTCCTCACTTATCTAGAGGAAAATATTTTTTATTCAGGCATATCCAAGGGTCATCTCCCAGTGTTTTCTCCTGTCTATCTGATGAATCTGGGCATCTTGAGGCAATGTAGAAATTGCCTCATGTACACAGACAACCCTCTCCTCCTATCACCCAACCCTACAACCTGTGAGAAATGCACTTATCTAGCCAAACTGGAGGTAAAGCTCTCTCCAACCAAGACTGAACTTGACAGTCATGAGGAAAAGGTAAACATTTGCACCACACCACACTCATCACATTGTCTCACTAAATCTATACCACCAAAATCCACACAGAGTAACACAAAAACATTTGCGGAGGCTCTCAATAATAATCTGTCTAAGCAACAGAGACCTTCAAAGAAGAAACGCAAGCAACCTACATCCCCCAGCACAACCCAAATGACACATAGCCCACAGACTCAGTGTGCCACTCAACCACAGCCAATAAGGCAAAACAACGTACCCAACACACTAGTCATAGGAGACTCTATAGTCAGGCACACTGATGTTCCACTCACCAGGCTAAACAAGGAGAAGGTTACTGTCAGCTGCCTGTCGGGTGCCAGGATCCACCACATAACCCACGCACTCAGGTCACTCCACAACAAGTACAAATATAACTCTGTCATTGTCCATGTTGGTGTGAATGACCTGAGATGTACCTCTCTGTACTACATGAAAAGAGACATGGAAGAACTCTCCGACCTTGTAGCCCAGGCAGGTATGACCCTAGCCCTGAGTAGCATTCTGCCATCTCCCCGAATGATACCGCAGTACAAGGACAAAATGATTGACTTCAACAATTGGCTAAGCTTCTGGTGTCATTCTAAGAGGATCCAGTATCTGTCTGCTTGGGATGACATGGTTGACAGACCATGATGCTTTGCCATGGATGGCTGCACCTGTCACCCCTGGGATTCCGGATACTGGCTAACTTGCTGCCACTATAGTGCCTTTTTTAGGCATGGTTCAAATAAAAAATTCACCACCGTAACAGGAACAGGCAAGCAAAAACTGAGGGTAATACTACTGAATGCTAGAAGTCTAAATCTCAAAATGCACTTACTCGAGGCACTCCTTAAAATGGAGAACATCCATATCTGTGCAGTGACTGAGACTTGGTTCAAAGCTGCAGAGAGCACCCTTGCACTACCAGGCTATAACTCATACCACACTTTTTGGCCATGTAACCTGGACTGAAACACCAAATGTGGAGGTGTGTCCATATTCATTAAGGATATCCACACCTCTAGGCTAGTTGCTCAGCATAATGCATCCAAGGTTATCCAAGTGCAACTAACTCTGGGCAAAACTGCAATCCAAATTGTAGCTTGCTACAGATCCCCACCATGCCCCAGGATTCCTACTCCTCTTTTCTTGATGTACTGGAAAATATTAGGGTTCAACCAAACACCCTAATAATGGGTGACTTTAACTACCCCACCATTAACTGGGAAAACTACTCATGTACCAACTCCTTAGCTCAACGCTTTCTGGAATTCATAAATTCCAATGCCCTGGATCAACTTATCCACAACCCCACCAGGGGCAACAATATCCTAGACCTAGTCATTACCAACATGAGTGACCGGTGTTCCACACCTGAAGTCATCTCCTCGTTGGTCCGATCCGACCATAAGCTAATCACCCTTGATATCCACATCCTGCCCCCACCCCCCATTAAGGAAACCACGGTAAAAGATTTCTCCAAAGCCAACTTCATGCTTCTTAAGACAGAAGTGGTGAACTTCATGACACCCATGCAGATGGACAATACAGTTACAACTGCTGAATCCTACACAAATGCACTTTATAAGCACTTACACGAGTGCATGGATCATGGTATCCCAAACAGAACCAAGATGCTATCCTCCAAAAAAAGGAAGCCAATCTGGTGGTCCCCTGCCATAAACAAACTGTACAACAGAAGGAAGAAACTGTTGCAAAAGAGAGTAAAATCCCATGAGTGGAGGAGCTCCCTGATCAGCCTCAGTAAGAAGCTGAGATCCCTTATAAGATCCTCCAAAGTTAGCTATGAAACCAAAACCACCACTAATTCTAAGGACAACCACAAAGCATTCTATAGCTATGTCAAGAATCTCGATGGCAACACCCAGATCTGCTCTGAGTTACAGCACAAAGGCACGGAAATTACAGAACCAACTGATATTGCCAACATCCTGGCAGATAGGTTCAGTGCTAACTTTACACCCCACCCCCTAAAGGGCCCATATATATATATATATATATATATATATATATATATATATATATATATATACAGGAAGAATGTAGAGTCCCTGTAATCACAACTATGCAGGTAAAAGTTGCACTCTCTAAAGCCAAAAACACAGCATCCATGGGACCGGACAACATCCCAGGCTGTGTTTTACACGAACTTCAGAATGAACTGGCTCCCCACTTAACCACTATGTTCATCAGGCTTTGTGCCCAATGAATTGCGCACAGCAACAGTTATCCCACTCCACAAAGGGGGAGCCACCACTGATCCCGGGAACTATCAACCTATTAGCCTGATGAGCCTGGTCTGCAAGGCCATGGAACGTATCATGATGGAACTCATAAAGAAAGACATTGGTAACCTCCAAACTCTGGATCCCACCCAGTTCAGGTTTGTAAAAGGCAGATCTTGCCTCCTGAACCTGATCAACTTCTTTGAGGCAGTCACCAAAGCCGTAGATGAGGGTAAGGTGGTTCACACAGCCTATCTTGACCTCACCAAGGCTTTCGACACCGTCCCCCATTCTGGAATTATAGCTAAACTCACTAAACTAGGTATAAATCCCTATCTCACAAGATGTGTTGTCAACTGGCTCACTGGCAAAACCCACACTGTAAAAGTTGCAGACTCCAAATCTGACCTCAAAGCAGTGACAAGTGGAGTACCACAGGGTTCCGTCCTGGGACCTCGCCTGTTTGGTATCTACTTCTCTGAAGTACAGGCTAACACAGAAGGCCTCTGACTAATAAAGTTCGCAGATGACTGCAAATTAGGAGCCATAGTCAAGTCCCCAAATGATGTGGACATCCTACAGAAGGGCCTCGCTGAGACAGATGCCTGGTGTCAGAGCCATGGCCTCAAGCTCAATGCCAAAAAGTGCAGTGTCATCCCCTTTGGTAAAAACTGTGTACCCATGAACTACCACATAGGCAGCAATCTACTTAACACCGAATGTGTGATAAGAGACTTTGTGACCCAGGTGGACAGTAGTCTCTCCTTTGATAGTCACATTGCCACAGTAGTCAGGAAGTCCTTCCACATGGCACACCTCATCATAAAATGGTTCTCATCCAGGAAAAAAGAGGTCATTGTTCCCCTCTACTCGATATTCATTAGACCCATTATAGAGTACAATGCCCCTTTTGGAATGCACCACACAAGACATCTGCAGCAGCTGGAAAGGCCACAGAAGTACCTCACAAAGAGGATTACTGGCCTCAAACAAATGCCCTACACTGACCGCCTCAAAAAACTCCAGCTTTACTCCGTAGCATATCGCCTAATCCGAGGTGATCTCTGCCTAACATATAAAGCTATGTCAAACCCAGAGCTGTTGGACATGCTACACCTAAAGAAATCCCAATCCCTCCGAGCTACATGCTCTAGGGACCTAAACCTTGTCACCACAATAAACAGGACATGCTGGAGGGATAGATTCCTGTCCCAGAGACTTCCCATACTCTGGAACAGGCTACCCATCTATGTCAAGCAAAGTTCTTCATTAGCACTCTTCAAGAAAAATCTTGATGAGTGGATGGGAAATAGGAAATACACCCCAGGGATCACTTCTGTGCCTCTGCTCGACAGTGGCACAGGAAAATAACTTTCTTGGGTGGCGTAAGCCAGGGAACCTTGTTGGCTAGGCTTACATAGGCCCTTGGGCCGATAACCTAGTACCTACCTATAATCCTATGAACCTATGAACCTATGAATGGACGGCTGGATTGTTGGCTGGATGAGTGGATGGCTGTCTGGCTGTCTGGATGGCTGGCTGCATGACTGGATAGCTGGATGGCTAGCTGGCTGCATGAATGGATGGATGGATGGATGGATGGATGGATGGATGGATGGATAGATGGATTGTTGGCTGGATGAGTGGATAGCTGGCTGGCTGTTTGGATGGCTGGCTGCATGACTGGATAGCTGGATGGATGGCTGGCTGCATGAATGGATGGATGGATGGATGGATGGATGGATGGATGGATGGATGGATGGATGGATGGATGGATGGATGGATGAATGAATGACTGGATTGCTGGCTGGCTGCCTGGATGGCTGGCTGCATGAATGAATGGATGGCTGGATGAATGGCTGGCTGGAGGAATGGATGGATGGTTGGCTGGCTGGATGAATGGTTGGCTGGCTGGCTGGATGAATGGATCGATGGCTGGCTCATTGAAAAAAAAAACAAATCTTGGTCCTTTTTTTAGCGGCTGTAGAAGAGCTAAAAACAAACAGCTCTACAGCCGTGATCTTTGCAGGGGACTTCCTGCCCCACTCCCCACACCCTTCATGAATTGCAGCCAATTGCTGCATAAATTACAGTACCCGGACCTAACAGGGAACAGCTCTGCCTGCAGGTCTGGGTTTGTGACGTAACGGAATTGCCGTGGAAAAGCCGGAAGTATTTAAGGCTTTTCCACAGCAATTCAGTGCGATTTAAAAGTGGGACTTTTCAAGTCCCACTACTCTGCACATCGGGCAATGGGATGTGGCAGCTCAAACCATGAGTGTCCTGCTGATAACGGGACGGGTGGCAACCATACTGTCATCAGTTACCTCAATCTTAGCCCATACAAAAGACTTCCAGTAATGAATATATCATTAGTTCTGAATAGAATGGTGCATGGAAGTAACCAGAAATTAGGAATTAGGTTTTATGTATTTAATTATGGTATGTTATGAGTTTTCAGGCATTTTTGATTTGCACAAATGTGATTTTTAGCTCTTCTGTTCTGTCTTTTCTATATGTAGGAATTGACCAATTCATTTTGAAGTTATGAGATTAATGCTGAATATTGCTGAGTATATTTTTAAACATTCTTCCATGGGATTCATGACAAATCCCTTTTGGTGGTATCCAGGATAGAGCTATTTGATACAAATTCTTCAAAGACTGTGCTTTGGAAGTACTACCATTTATGTTATGGCTAGCTATCAAGACACAAAATCAAATGCAGAGGATTTTTTGTTTTTGCTGGTTGTACAATTAATTGTGTACATTAGTTGTTTTGTTTATGAGTATGTAGATCTTGGTTAAGCAAGAAATCCCAAAGCGATGTCATGCTAGTGAAGAACTATACAAATTATTCTGCATTACAAAAGAGAGAAGACCCTGGTGTTGTGCATGTAGGCTGTGATGTGTAGAGGGGCAAAATTATTGCTTTGTATACCTGCTCCCACCCACTTCATATTGTCAAGTCTTTAATCATTTGCATTCCCTGCACATCTGTCTTTCCTCCTCCTTCTCCTTGCAGTGCCAGCAGATCTAGGAATGCTACAAACAGCACTTTCACCGCTGTGCTGTCAGGTGTTTCTGCTGCATATAACATGGTTAATGGGTGATTCATGTAAGGAGGCAAATTGCTATTTCATTTAAATAATTCTGGAGTATAAAAGGGCATTTAAGCATGGTATAAGCCCATTTGTATGTATTTGATATTGTATTTTTTACTCTTTTATTTTTAACATGTTATTTCATATCTCATAATTTGTACATATGTGTGAATTGTAAGTTGCAAAGTATGAGTGGACGGCGCAGTGGTGCAGCAGTAGCACTGTCGCCTCACAGCAAGAGGTTCTCTCATTCGATTCTCAGCTGGGGTTCATTCTGTGCAGAGTCTGCATGTCCTGCCTGCATTTGTGTGGGTTTCCTTTGGGTGCTCCGGTTTCCTCCCACGTTACAAAAACATGCATCTGGAGCATTTCTCCCCAGGCCTCCGCTGAAAATTGGCTTCGTTCCAAGTCGGGCTTTCCCAGTAAACAAATGTTAAATAAAAAAATGAGGATGCTTATCTCAAAATGTGTACTTTTTTGTGTTGATTGTTATTGCAATTGTAAAGTTTTTACACGTGGAGCTTTTCTCCCCAGCCTCTGCTGAAAATGGGCTACCTAGTTTTGTCAGACCCTCCTAGTAAACAAATGTCAAATAAAAATAAAAAAAATAAAATAAAGTCTGCCTACCTGGACTAACTCAAGATGTATGGATGAGATGCACACTGTGCTCAAAGTTTTATGAATGCATTTTTCCTTTGTTTGCAAATCAGCCATCTCTGAATCATGCTTACCATTAATAGAGAACTTACATGTGTATTACTTTGCTATTGAGCTGGAAAGTGCAGGCAGTTTGCAATGGGGTATGTATAGCATTTTGAATCAGAATATAACGTGTTTCCAAATTACAAACTGCCCCATTTAAGTTTATATAAAGATCAAACTTTCTTATGCAATGTATCATGCTGTCATAAACAATATACTCTTGTTTTTTATCAATCAGGCAGTCATTGCTAGTTAAGTAGCTAACAGTTCCTCATGTTTAAGTTATTCACCTAAAATTGGATAGCTCATTCTAGATTATACTTGCCATCAGTGTGGTGTGACCATGGCATAATGATGCATTCTGCATCTTTTCACTCTTATTTGAGAATGTTCTTCAAGTGTCTTTTTTTTCTTTTTTTTTTTTAAGATGAAAAATAGCCAACTATTTTATGTACTCAGTTCACTGTACATTTACTTAGACAGCTGATGTAAATAAATTGCAGGGATATACAGCATTTCCCAAGAATGTTACCCACCAAAAAATGATACCATGACCCTACTCTTAATAGAAAAAAGGCAAATCTTCAATGCATTTCTGTTAAGCAATCACAAATTCAAACACAAAAGTGTGATTAGCTTTGTTATATACTAGACCAAATACTGTGGTATCTCTAAGAATCCCCTCGTTCAAGAAAGAAATATCTTACGTATAAGCAGCAGCAGTATGGGCGGGTGGCACAGACAGTGATGGGAGGGGATAAAGACCCCTCCAAAAACGCTTTAGACATATATTGCAGCAAGTTTTGAGTTTTCACTCATTTGTTTAAAACTCAGATGTATATATTCAGACATTTGAGTGTAGAGTATGTTTGCACTGAAGTTTAGTAATGCAATGTCATCTTTGAAATGGAAAAGCAGATAAACTCACAGTTATAACTTGTGAAGTGAAAATCCCATTACCCCACTGTATATGGGGATATTCCTTCCCGTTCCTCCTGCAGAAAATACTGTACCACGAAACTGGCATAACTTATTGCAGAAAAGTACATTTCTTATGTACAGGTTGTTGATATCCCGAAAAATATTTTGAAAACTGTATTTTTTCAAATGGTGATTGCTGGATTTCTACTTGATAAAAATGTTTTGGGAAGTCAAAATAATTTGTCCTTATAGTAATTAAACAGCGTAATTTCTCACCTAACTAGACAAACCAGATGAGTCAATAAACGTCATAGACTGTTCCCATCATGGTACACTCTTTCCTTCTTTTCTTTCTTGTTCACCATCTGTAACTCTTAACACTTAATTCAGTACATGAATATCAAATAAAGGTGAACTATGATTTATATAGAGGTATACGTGAAAATCTAGTCTCAATCTTTGGGTGACAGGCTAATCAACCTACAGTACTGTATAATAAATTCTACCTCCATATTTGGTGCACTGCATTATAAACTGGACGTTATTATTTTGGCAGTATCCTTGGCTGGCAATCACGCTATGGAAGTGTGAAATGCACATGCAGAAATTAAGTCAGCTGTACTTACTTTCAGACATTGTCTATGAACAATAAATCAGTCTAGAGATGTTCCATAGACACTTTTCTCTCTGTCTCTTTCATTAGTATTTTAATTGTCACAGTTATCCTTTCTGACCTTAGTTCTACCACTAGCATGACCCATTACACTTTATTTATCAGTCTGGGTGTTTTATACCCCATTTTACATTTGACAGAGTCCCTACTTTCCAGAAAAGTTCTTTCTTATGGCCTTAACTTGGAAAATCAGCTTGGCTAAAAATCAGTATTTCAGTGGTACAAGGCCATCATATTTCAGGAAAATAGGACTTTTTGTATATATTGCCTATATTTAATGCTGTTCTACCTGCATGCACTTTTCCTAAGTGGGACGGACTTTATGCTTCAGCATAGACCACTCCATCAAGAGATGGCACTTAACTTTTAACTGTCCCTAAGTATAAAATACAGGACTAGTTTCCCAGATGCACTATAGTGTAATCTTCCTATAGACTCTACAATACATTCTGCCCCAAGAAGAGATTGACGGCCCTTAGCTACTTGACTCTATGGCATGGCCAGTTATGTTACACCCAGTCCATGTTTAAATGACTAACCATGCCATGGCACCCACACCAAATTACTCATATGTTAAACCTACCCTTTCTGCAGGTAAATACATTTCCTTTGAACCAGCAGACAAATATAAGGTAGTTTTAATAAAAGAAAAAAAATGAGCTGGGACTGTATATTAATGGAGAAATGTCTTGTGCCTTGCCACAAATCCTTTCTGTACTATGAAATTCCACTGGTGAACAAATTATGTAAATATCTGTGTATGTATTAGTGGAATATGAACCACAAAATTTACTGATGAATAGAATGTATCCATTACCCCAAATGTTTTAACAGAAGGAACATAATTTAAATGAAGTCTATCAGTGGTGCACTTCTAAGTGAAGTGACATAGGGAAAAGCAGAGTCATTAATAGCTCACCAACTATTAGCAATTTTCATTTATCATTCTACTGTTATCTCCCTTAAAAACATGTCTTGTTAAGAATTCTTAGCTGATAATCTCTGAAACAAATAGGATTTTGAATTCAGTGTATCTGCAGTCTTGTAGCAAACTTGTGGTTTAATGGTAGTACAATATGAACCATTTGTTTGAATGTAAAGAGTTCTCACAACAATATTTAGTATAATAATACAATCTGTAATTGAAAATAGAGAGCACTTCTGCTGTTTTGCTATATTTGAGTTGCCAAAACAAAAATATAATTTCAAGCACAAAGGCACCAATTGTCACAACTGGTACTTAAATGTAATTTAAAAAAATAAACAAATTGTAACAAGAAGTGTGGAAACAGTAAAAGCTTTTTTACTAAATATATTAAAACACATAAAACAGTGTTAATACTTTCATCTTGTAAATGAAAACAATACTTCATCAGACTGACAATATTAAGAAACCTACACTTTAAGCACCAAAAAGATAAACCAACCTGAAATTACTCACATGATAAAACTGACTTACGGAACTAAATAAATGAACAGGTAAGCAGTTACATAAATAACAGCAAGGCATATAAACCATAAAGGAAAATAATGTTTCAAAGGCCTCATTTTAAAACCATTTAAATGATCAGTGAAGCCAGGGAGGGTTTGCAGTGGCATCAAAAAGTCTGCTATGTGTAATATTTGTGATCCAAAGGCTTTCATTGTCTCTGTTGTGAGTATGAAGGTGTACATGATTTAACATGTAGAATGAAAAGTTCTGACAAATAACAGTATGGCAATACAAGGTGCTAACATGTTTCTTTTGTATGGTGAGCACATGCTTGTTACAGTGAGTGTTAATCCTTTTTGTAGTGTATTGTACTTAGAAGGCATTGCAAATATTGCATGCAGCAGCATATATTACATTTTGGGAGTGATAATCAAAATAGATGGGAGCCCTATAAATTCTTTTGATGTTAATATACAGAAAAAAGAAGGTACATTTTTAATAAAACTACATTGTCTACAGTTAGAAGTGTATGTGCCTTTATTCCCACTGTGACCTACTAAACAGACTGCACCGTTATTCTCAAAATAGCTTTTTGGGATCCACATCTGTTTGTTAATGACTATGGATCAGTTTTCTACTTCTCACAACTGTTAGCGATAGTACCTACAATTGTGGGAGTATTAAGGCTGCAATGTAATACTTCCCAAGACCTCCATTATTAGTTTTGCCAGAGATGCCATTAATCTTAAACTGAAAAAAATGTTTTCTCTTTCACAAGAAGTAGTTTTTATTTCAAGAGAAACATATTTATTCCAAGTAATATAAATTAAGCAATACTTATGAATGTTTTCCACTGAATGCTGTTACAATCATGCAAAACGTTTTATTTTCTACCATACTAGTAACTAACATTTGCAGGGACAATCAGTGCTTAACTTATTACATTTCAGAATGGGTTTACAATCCTCTCTATATTATCAGAAAACTCAAAAACATTTTATCATGTCTCCTCATCTATTCATTAAATCCCTATTACCCCTTAAAAGAAGGTGGGGAGAGATAAAAATCACACCCATTAAGCAAACATTGCTGTTACTCTATGAAATCTAGGAAACACCCCAAATATATGCTCACCATGTCTTAAAGCTTATGTCTGGGACTTATTTTAATATAACTAATGAGTGCAGTCTTATCTGTCCAGTCCAGGTGCATTATCACAGCAATATGCTCATAGTGTAATATATTGAAAATTTATTTTGCCTTCAAATCTGTCTATGCCTTGAGTGCTTTCAAAAAGTGTCCAAGACTTTCATAGACTCAGCAAAACAATTTTTTCTGTATTTTGTACTAATGTAATCAAATCAAATACAACTTCCTTAGTAGAGGAATGTTTCTATCATAATCATAATCTCCAGACATTGATACCTGTCACAGTTTTAGACTTCAATGTTAATATTACCTATGGTCACCAAGTGTGAATATTGTGACAGAGAGTGCCAAACCATGCATAGTTTTGCATGGAGAGTAGCTTTTAAATGCAGAAAAGCTTTTATAATTTTTGGAGTCAGTATTGTTATCTATCTTAGCATTATTCATTTCAAGTCATTCAATAAGGATAGCATGGTGTCACTGGCTGAAAACAAAAGAGAAACAGGTTAAGATACTGTAATTAGGGCATTGATACAGAATGCAGTAAGCATTGCATTATAAATGCACTCCCTATATTCTTTAAACAAAAGTCGAACGCTGTATGCAGTGCCCAGAACAGCAGATATATAACTTAGCCAAGTTGTTGAATGTGAAAATACTCACTTATTTTTTTTTTATAAATAGCAGTCTAAATCATATTAATGCAGATAATTTAGATAATTTATACTAAGGATTGCTGATCTACTTATGTTATGTAAGGTAACTACTGACTCAGTTTTGTTTTTATATTTATTTACCATTATGAAGCCATACATCAGAATTATATGATTTATTTAGGCAAGATTATGCAGTCTTCCACGCATGTTGCTGTTATATTTCCAGTTGTTTCAGTCCCGTTCTAATCTCATATATTTCAAGAAGAGAATCATATCTAACTACTCAGTTCTTTAAAATTTGCAGCAGTGTGCATAAAACATATAAAAATGCAATAACAGCTGATTCTTTCTTATTTGCAATGGTGATGGACAGGTTGACAGATGAGATCAGACAGGAGTCCCCGTGGACTATGATGTTTGCAGATGACATTGTGATCTGTAGTGAGAGTAGGGAACAGGAAGATGAGACCCTGGAGAGGTGGAGATATGATCTAGAGAGGAGAGGAATGAAGGTCAGCATAACTAAGACAGAATATATGTGTGTGAATGAGAGGGAGGATAGAGGAATGGGGAGGATGCAAGGAGTAGAGGTGGCAAAGGTGGATGAGTTTAAATACTTGGGATCAATAGTTCAGAGTAATGGTGAGTGTGGAAGAGAGGTGAAGAAGAGAGTACAGGCAGATGAAGTGGGTAGAGAAGAATGTCAGGAGTGATTTGTGACAGATGAGTATCAGTAAGAGTAAAAGGGAAGGTCTACAAGAGGGTAGTGAGACCAGCTGTTATATGGGGTGGAGACAGTGGCACTGACGTGGCAGAGTTAACGATGTTAAGATTTGCACTGGGTGTGACAAGGGTGGACAGGATTAGGAATAAGTATATTAGAGGGTCAACCCAGGTTGGAAGGTTTGGAGACAAAGCCAGAGAGGCAAGATTACATTGGTTTGGACATGTGCTGAGGAGGGATGCAGAATATATTGGGAAAAAAGATGCTAAGCATGAAGCTGCCAGGTAACAGGAAAAGAGGAAGGTCTAAGATAAGGGTTATGGATGTGGTGAGAGAGGACATGCAGGTGGTTGGTGTGACAGAGTAAGATGCAGAGGACAGGAAGAAATGGAAGCAGATGATCCACTGTGGTGACCCCTAACGGGAGTAGCCGAAAGAAGAAGAAGAAGAACAATTGATCCTTGTATGAAACATTCACTGATTGCCCCAATTTTGTAAAATATATCAAAGACAGAATAAGGAGGTACAGAGTGAAAAATTACTCTGTGAATGGCAAAGGAAAGCCCAAAGATGCATTTTTTAAGTTTACTCACTATTCTGGCATGGCTGAGATCAGGAGGTAGAAGGTGGGTGTTGCAATCATGGGAAATAATTAAAGAGATATATTTTTTCTGTAAACATGGAGTGGGTTATGAGTGGTGAACATCATGCAAAATAGTTTATTTTTAGCTTTTTTCAAAAATTACATTTTCCTTTTATGAAATTTTAAATACAAAATAATCATGGCTGTCAATGCACAAATTACAGGTAGGTTCTATAATTTCTTGGGTGAAACACACAAGTAGATAGCCAGTTTAGCAAATAGACTAGTTTGGAAGCCACACCTGAACACTTAAAGGGACAGACGGTCACTCACACAGTTACTTAGTCTTGTACACGGAGGGGATGGTTTCACATTTATCTCAGTTCCTTTAACTTTTATAAAAAGATGAAGAAAAGATTCAGGAGAGTGGACTTGTCTCCATTTCTAGTCCTCCTACACTGCAGCTTTGGTGTCTGTGCCATAGAAAGGTTGGCAAAGAATAAAATGTGGAAATTTCCTAGCAGGTATGGCATATTTTCTGTAAAGATATCTGCTAGATGAAGTAATAGCTGTGTTTTCCAGGCAGCAATTTTACTTTTAGATCAGTGGTTTAGGGTTCAGGAAAGGGACAGGATCAATTGGGAGTGCATGTACTTCTTGCATTCATTCACTCCTGCTTATTGCTTTCTGTTTGGACTTTGCAAGCTCGGTTTACTATCAAAAACATGAAAATCACTTAAGCGAATGGTGATTTCCGAGACAAATAACGTAGACTCATACATATTAATTAGGTTATATGGTCGACGCAACAAAGTCGACAAATTCTGTCGACCATATTTTGTAAATCTCCCATTTACATCATTGCTGTGAGTCCCTGCCCTGTGTGCATCCTTTTAAATGGACATACACATGAAAATCGACATTCCGACTATTGCTTCTACCATGTTTGAGGAAGTGGCTGTCGTGCATGTCAATGTCCACCTTTTGACTGTAAACCTGTAAGCTCTCCTCATATTTGATTGGGTTTTATCTGCTTGTTATAGTCCATTCCCTTTCATATCCCAAAGACATACTAGCTGAATGGCTGCTCCACATTGTCTGTGTATATTATATCTACGTCTACCTTTACTGGCTAACCTGAGTCTGAAAATAGTTTATAAGGACATTTAGAAGGATCCATTGCTTTAAGTCACCTTAAAACATCTTAACTTGCATTTAATATATATATATATATATATATATATATATATATATATATATATATGAATATATATATATATATATTTTTTTTTTTGCAATGCACTCTGACTGGATCTTTTAAGCTTTTAATCTTACTCTATCTACATTCAGTCTTATCACTATGTTCTTAGTTTTGATATGTACTCATTTTGTATATAATATTGTTGATTGAAAGACTGTGATGTATTTGATGCTATTTAACCTCTCTGGTTATGGCTGAAAAGGGTCAATAAACCATTCCACTTACCAGGTAAATAAATGTTAAATAATAATAATAATAATAATAATAATAATAATAATATTAACAATAATAATAATAATTCAGTACAAAACTCACCTACTCTCATCTTATTGAAACAAATATCTTGGGTACTCTATAAGTCCAAATCTCCCTCCCAAAACTGCCTTCCAATACCCCATGCCTTTGTATAAATAACAGGTGAACTTGAAGATCACTGAACCTTGGCAAAAGGGGAAACCTTCCTAACCTACATACTTCGGAGATTTCACACTAAACATTTTGTTAAATGAATCACACATTGATAGATCTACAGAACTGAATTTGGAGTTGAAGAGAAATGAATCCAGCTAAAGCCATTCCTCCATTCTTTTATAGAGTTATCGCACTGACTAAATAAATACAGTGCTTGCAGTGAGCCTGAATTGCACAAGTTGGAACTGGAGCAGATCTGAACCTCCTCACCACTGTTTCTACCCAAATAATTATTGTGAATACAGTGAAGGGAAATTTAAATGAAAGTGGTATTTTGACCTCAACCCCAGCAGCCAGTTTTCAGATTTATAGTTTTGTTCTTATCTCCTGAAATGTGCATTATATTTAAAATGGTGTGAAAAAAGCTGTCTTCATTATGTTGTGCCTTATCTACAGGGAATACATCATAATCCTGAAGGACAAAGACACCGACAAGGTAAACATCATCCATATAAGGCTGAAAAACAAAATCTGAAATGATCTAAAAACAAGTACTATACAGGGAGCAAGCCTCCCTCCACCCCCAGATGGGGAAAGGGTTGTGCCCAGCACACCTCTATACCAACTCTCAGATCATGCCATAGTGGGAGATAGGGTAGAAACACAGCCCCAGTTGTGCCATGATCTTGCACAACAGCCTACTGGCTTTTTATAGTTCTAAAAAGCCAGTAGTAAATGCATTCAGTAGTCTTTGTTTCAACCTTCTGTGGTCAGTCTTTTAGCCATCTGTGTTTTTGTCCTTTGGGATTCTGAATATGTCCCAGCCGCAGAGATGTATGTTGTTACAGACTAAATTACACTGTCGAGTGCATGCAAAATAAACTTTGCCGTTACTTTTGTCCACTTACCAGTAGATTAATTCCATATTTTATCTTCTGAAAGATGTCTATAAATGCTGAGTCTGGAATTCCACTGTCACCATCTAAGCAGAAATACAAAACAGCATTGTGATAGTTTTTAAGACATGTTTTCCAGTTTAACAATGAACAAAATTAATATGTGGGCTAGTATTCCTTTAGACTGCAGGAGGATTTGTTTTTTTACATTGTGAGTTTTAATTGAGTAACAATAACATGAAATCCCCTTATTTGTTCCAAATAAGTTGTGGAGTATGTCCAAAATTATTGTGGTAGGAATTAATGAGATGTAGAGTTTCACTTTGCACTGACTACACTGCAGATAATGAGCTGGCTATTTGTGTGCAATGATTATACAAATCATCATTTTGCAGAAAAAACGAACAACCCTTGAAGTCTGCTGTATTAGTTAACTTACTCATCTAATGCAATTTTTATGATGTTTGGTTATGTTCTGTAAACAGAAATGCGGCCATGTACATTGCTGAAACACCAGTAATCTGTTTCTGCTTCTGAAGTGCTTTAAAGTTGTAAGTTTCCTTACTTCTCAGAATCCCATGGTTTTCAATTTTCAAGGAAACATTGAACTGCCTCCTGAATCATCTAATGTGACTTGATGTCTCTGCCTGCCCTGAGTAACTGAATACATCTGTGGGAATCCAGCACAAAAAAGTATGCAAACTACGTATTGCTTCAGTCAGTGGAAATGGCTTCATCAGTGTAATAACACATAAGCACACCTTCCCCATTTAAAATTGTAATCAAAACATTTGATGTGCAATTATTAATCAAACACAATTAAATCAAATCCATAAAGACAAAAGAGAAGAATTATTGCTGACTCACCAAATTACTCCATTATTTGTACAGTTGATAATTTACCCACATAAAATGCAATTAGGTCTCAGAATGAAATGAAGTTGCCCCAAATACAAATAAAAATGAAGGAAAACACTTCTTTCAGGCAATAATAAAAGTACCCTTCTGTCCATTCGGCAAATACCATGGCAATCGAAATGTAGCATAAGGGACATCTGGTGTTAACTAGAATGAATTACGGAATTCTAATAAGAAAACGTCATGAAATATAATAAGAATATTATATAATAATGAAAACAGTATTTAAAAAAGTAGCCAGCATAACAGTTGTTTGATGTTTTTTAGAATTAATCTGCAGCACAAAATCATATATTTTTTTTCTTGTGTGGGATTCCTTTATATGTTTTGCTATGGTGTTTATTATGCACCCACTATGAGTAGACAAAGATTAACCTGCTGAGGATCAGAATCTCTGAACTACATTCTCCTGAAAAAACAAAAACAAAACAAAAAACACACCTTTTAAGTGTTTTTGAAGGAGGGTAAGCCCAACTGCACCCTGAAGTTACATCTACCATCTCCATAGTTGCACCAACTGAATGAAGGAGGGAATTCACCCAAAAAGGACATTACTGCCAGTGCAACTCACTGACAGTGATTTCTTATGAAAGAGCTCTGATCCTCAACTGGTTGAATTTTGAGCAAATGAGGCTAGAGCTTACAGTTTTTGTCCACCCATAGGTAAACGGTTTATTACATGTACAGAAGCTGAGTGGATCCCTAGAGACATATTATGGATTCATTTAGATTTGTAGAATCCTTTTTACGGCTGAGTTTTTATCAGACTTGCTCACCTACAAATTAGAGACACCTTTTACTTAAAACAGGTGCTGAAAGCTAAACTCTAACTTGCAGAAAACACATTGTACATGTTATGATCTCAGGGTATATTTTGCATATTTATATCTGTATGATTTTTATACTGAATGCATCTAGACCTATAGGTCAGAGCATGGACTGCTCACTTGTCCTCTACATACTAATAACAGAGTTTAGATAAAAGATGTGATGATTAAAAAAAAAATGTATCTTATACACTGATTAGATCTGTTTTGTTTAACTTTTAAAGCTTTACCAAGAGCTTACAAACATATTTAGTGCAGTAACACAAGTTTGTCCACATCCCTGCTAAATTATCAAGGCTACCAAAAATCCTCTTATACCAACATATCTACTATATCTGCTTGTTGAAAACTAAAGTAAAAGATCATGCACTATGAAAAAAGAAATAAAATAAATAAATAAAAAAGCAAAAGCACAGACACCTACACAGTTGCCAGAATACTGTAACCCACTTAAGCAAACCCAAACCTAAATCTGTGCTTATTATAAAAGAAAAAAGTAAATTAGGACAATAACATGAAACATGGACTGCATTTCTCTTTCATGTCAGTTTAGAAAGTAATTCCTTCATATTGCACACACAAAAAATGCATACACATATATTTTTTTATTTTATGAATGTTTTCAGAGGGCTTATCCAGATAACAAAAGTGCCCATTTCAGGGGCAACCCAGGACTATTCTTTAGATGTGCTTGGAGTTGCACATGAATCAAGAAAGGGTTCAAAGAATCAAGCCTTGTCCTTTTGATTACAGAAAATAAACTAAATAAAGCATAGCTAAACAATAAAACTAACAAATCATAATGTATTTTAACCGAATTAATAAAAATAACCAATAAATAAACTGTCACTTCAAAAATATTTTTCTTAGCAAATACATAAGAAAGTCATTCATGAAACTGTACATTCATAAAAATGTAAGCAAAATACCTAAACCTGCATTTAATACAAACAGAAGCCTTTGACAGCCCATAAGTGGATGGAAAACTCATCTCCCCAGAAAAAATGGGTAAATTGAATATACGGGGGTTATGCTTTATATAATACATGAAATATCTTTTACTGTAGGATTAAGGAATGCAGTTCAAAACTTGTGGTTTCACTGCTTATCATGTTTGTTTTTAAATCCAAGCAAAATTACAAGTCCAAAAAGAACAATGGGCCATGGTCATCACGGAAAAGGGTAAGTTGACTAGTCAACCTATTTCATAACTAAAATGTAATAAACATGCATACATAAATAAATGAATGAATGAATGACTGAGCCATTCACTATAAAAGCCTCTAGCTATTTAAAACAACCCTATTTTTTTCAAGCTGCATTAATAGCTAATTAGAGTAGCACAGCAGCTCAGTGGCATGATCTGAAACTCACATCTCTAGGGTATGGAGTCAGTGAGTTTAGTCTTGATCTCCAGTCACTGTCTGTATGGAGTCTTCATTTTTAGCCCACATCTGAAATGGCTTACAAGTAATCACATCTCATGCACAAAACTTCTTTCCATGGTTTTGCATATAAGACTAGTGAGACTTATGGCTCTGTAGTTTGCAGATAGCCCACCTTTGTGCAGATGGATGACTGTTGCTATTCTTCATTAATAAGGCATGAAGTTTGTTTGGAGGCTACAGTTAAAAAGCAATTCCAGAAGGCCTGATAGGCCATGTTTCATGTTATTTATAAGACATCTTAGGGGTCCGAACAGAGAGATAATAAGTCAGCAAGAGAAGGAGAGTAGTAGTGCTGAAATCGAATTCTTCCTCAAGTCTTGGTGAGTACCTTCATGAAGTGGACCATGTTTTTCACAAAACCTCACCAAGATGACACTGATATATAGATTGTATTAATAAAGCATGTATCATGGGCAGAAGTAGGTCAAAAATTAAAAAAAAGGTAGCTGGGTGCAGAAGATCCAGGATAAAAAAGTCCCCGTTCCTGGTAGGCACACTGATGCCAGGATTGGAAAAAATGACAATGCAGAATATTCAAAATATGAAAGCATTCCTACAAAGGGGCCAGGTCAGGCCCAGGGGGAGAATGGCCCCCTGTTGTAAAAGGAACTAGTAGTTCACAAAATCACAAAAACTGATAGGCCAAAGAAGAGCCATAAAGATGATAAAGTGAAGTACTGAGAATAAGAAAGAAATTATGTAGTGTTACTACAACTGGAAAAGCCCAGAATTTCCAGACACATGATATACAAAAAGATTAAGAGAGAAACTGGAGGGAAGAAAAATACTCCCACAAGGAAAACTGTCAGAAACTTCAAATAAAAATGTGTGTTCATTAATACAACAGATTTGTGAAAAACAGTATATAGACCAAGAAATATTGATCTGTTTGGAAAAAGAGGCATCTGAGGAAGTGCAAAAATATAAACAACAAAACTTAGAGATTTTTCAAAAGTATACAAAAGAAATATGGACATGAGAAAGAAAGAGAGATTTGATATGGTGCAATATTTATGTAAAGGTGAAAGCCAAATTAATCAATATAAAGATGGCATTCCAAAGATATTTGAAGAGAAATACAAGCCAAGGCATCCAGATATGGAAAATTTCACAATAAAAAAATAATACCACAAAGAAGGAATGTAGGATAGAAGATTAGTAAAGTAGAATTTAAAAAAAAAGAAGCTGAAGTTACGGAGTGCTTGTGAAGTGAAGGATATGGTGTAGAAGGTCTAACACAGGTTACATCACAGCATGATGGAACGAGTCCCCAAAGTAAGGAGAAACAGGAAATTAGGTGACATCTGAAGAAGAAATATGGACATGGGGAAGGAAAAGAGATTTAATATGGTGTAATATCTATGCAAAGGAGAAAGCAAAACTAATCAATACAAAAAGAGCAGCATATTTGAAGAGAAATACAGGCAAAGGAATCCAGACATGGAAAACTTTACAATGCAAAAAAAAAGAAGAAGACAAAGAGGAACAGTAGAAAAGGAGATCAGTAATGGAGAAGTTAAAGAGATGGAAACTGCGGTTATGGAGTACCTGCAAAGCGTAAGATTCAGTGTAGAAAATTAATTCAGAAAGCACCACAACAGGATAGAGCAATGGACATCCAGTTTAAGGGGAAACCAGTGGAATGGGAAGCAATTGGTCAGGTGCCATATGAAGATATTTTGGATCATTCTACAGGAAACCAGTATAAATGCTCACTTGAAGCTGGACAGCAAGGGAAAGAACAAGAAACTGTGGAAACTCTGATGCAGTCAATGTCGAGGATTGGTAGGCCAGTGAGTTCCCATATGACAGAGCTACGGATGGCACAGGATGAAATTGAAGTGAATGTGTCACAGGAAGATTCTATACAATTTTTTATAGAATGCCTACAGGAAATAGGAAAAGAAAAAAAAAATGTGCTCTCAGTTTAGATGAAAATGAGAGAAGAGCTGCTTGATTTAATGGAGATAGATAGACATATTAAGATCAATGAAAGAAATAGACTGCAGAGGGTCAATAAAACCCAAAAAGTCAACAAATTAATGCAGTGATTAGGACTGTCCATAGAGATCCATGCAATATAACAGAACTAAACAGGATATATTACTGTGCAGCTAAATTAATAACTGATAAAGTTTTACCACAAGAACACAGGGTAGTGAGAGAAAGGAAGGGGAGAAATTAAATATCATTATGGAAATATTGAACAGAGAAAACTATAAAGCAATTAAGACAAGAAGTGTCACTGTTAGAAGAGTATAGAAGAGGGAACAGATCAACAAAAATACTAAGAAAGGTAGACATGATAAAAGCAATGCTCAGTATTAGAACAGATCAGGATCTATCATGCACTATTGCAAATAAACTAAAATTCTCAGCACAGGCAGAAAATCTTAGAAGATATGCAGATAAATATAATTGAAAATGATAAAATAAGCAATTTATCAATGACCCAAAAAAGTTTTAAAGAGTATTGTGAAATGAGATAAAATAATTGAAAGATCACCAAAGAAAGAAGAAATAGATACATTTTAAAGAAGTATTACTGAAGATCCTGTGGAACATAACAAAGATGTTAAATGAATAGAAGAAGTAAAAGAAAGAATAAGAAGTTTAAAGTTACAGGCTATGAAATGGGATGAAGTGACAGCTAGAGAGATTGAAACAAAGTTAAGAAAAGCCTTTAATTGGAAACCCCAGGCCCAGATGCAGTACCTAACTTCTGGTTAAAAGTATTAATGTCTTTTTATGAAGATTTAGCCATGAGTAAGAACTATTTATATGTGCACCCCGAACAGACCACCAATCTGGCTGACATCAGGAAAAACAATGCTCCTACTTAAGAGTGAACCCGCAAGCTACCCTAAAAATTATCGACCAATAACTTGCCTTCTGATGACATATGAACTATATACTACAACTGATACCGACAGAGTTTATAGTTATTTAGAAGAAAACTTAATTATGGAAATGGAACAACAGGGCAATAAAAGAAAGTCATATGGAACAAAGGATCATTTGTTGTTAAATAAAGTCATTGTGGAGAACTGTAAAAAAGGGGAAGAATTTAAGTATGGCATGCATTGACTACAAAAAAACATCTGATACTATCCCACATTCACAGATAAAAAAGTGCTTAAAAAATGAATATGTTACATGCTACACTGATTGACTGTATTACAGTGACCATAAAACATTGCCAGACTGCTTTGCAATTAAGCTATGATAAAGGACAAATGACTATTCCAAGGATAAAAATTCAAAGGGGGATATTCCAGCATGACTCTCTGTCACTGCTGCTATTCTGTCTTGCCCTTAACCCATTAAGCTGTCTACTTAACAGCTTAGGCCACGGCTATAATTTAGCACCTAGAAAACAACAAAGTGTAAAGACTTCTCCTCTTCTCATTGTCGATGATTTAAAATGATAGAGCTCATCAGATGAGGAAGTGAAAACACAACTGCAAGTTGTCAAAACTTTTTCAGATGATATAAGAATGTCATTTGGTCTTGATAAATGTGCAAAAGTAACCTTTAAAGCAGGAAAACTGCAGCACCAAGAAAACATCAGTTTGGGAGAAGAATGTGATATAAAAGAACTTGAGCAAGAGGGAGTGTATAAATATTTTGGAATTGATGAAGGATCAACAATAAAATATGAATAAATGCGAATAAAACTTAGTAAGGAATATTTTAGCAGATTTAAATTAATCCTGGAAACAGTGTTGACATTTAAGAACAAAATTCAAGCTATAAACCAATTTGCTTTTCCTGTCCTAACTTCCAACTTTTGGGTGATTGACTGGCCCTAAAACATGTTGGATAGATTAGACAGAAAACAAGAAGGATGCTTCTTGCTCACCAAATGATTTATAAAAAGCAGTGTATACCAAGATTATATGTTTCCCATTCCGAAGGAGGGATGGGTCTCCTTGAAACTGATTACATGTATAGAACTGCAATCATAGGACTGCACACATATCTGCTGACCTCACAAGACCCATACATAATGAAAGTTTTGAAACACGAAGAGTATAACTCTAAGATGACTTCGCTGCTTAGTCTAGCAGATGCATATCGGCATCAAACAGGAATGGAAATCAAACCAGAAGTAGATAAAAATCAGGCAGCAACTGAATCTGCCAAAAAAGAAAGAATATAAGGTGAAGGACTAGATGAGAAGGCAAAAAATGTGGAAAATGCATAAATACAGTTGCAAGTATAGAAAATTTCTGGAAGAACCTCATGTTGATCAGGATCAATTGCAGGAATGGTTAAGGAGAGGCAAATTAAAACCAAGAGATGAAAGGTTAATATTGGAGGTCCAAGATAGTGGCCTATGTACAATTGGTTTACAAAGTCCATTGAACATGTGGGAGAAACAGACAAATGTAGGTTTTGTAAAACAGAATAGGAAACAGTTGCACACCTCGTTACTGTTTGTGATATACTAATGGCAGAAGGACTGTATACTGAAAGGCATAATAATGTGGTAAGAGTGTTGCACTGGAGATTGTGCAAACATTACGGTATCAAAGTGGCTAAGAAACAGTTGAAATATGAGCCACAAAGCATAATAGAAAATGATGAAGTCTACATCACATGGGATCACCCATTACCAACAGTTCAAAAGATAGATGCTAGAAAACCAGATATAGTGGTCCATGAAAAGAAAGCAAAAGCAGCACTGATCTTTGAAATCACCACACCCAGTGACTAGCGTCTTGCATACAGAGAGACACAAAGTCATAAAATATCAGGATTTGCAGGCTGAAATAAGAGCCACATGGAAGAAAGATACCCAGGCAGTTTCAATAGGAGTAACGGGTCTTATAAAAAAGAATTTACAATCATATTTAGATATGTTACTAATACATGTAACCTCATACGAATTGCAGAAGGAGTCATTGCTAGGCACATTGTGGGTGCTGCGAAGAGCACTTCTGGCTGACATCAAAGATTGAAAGAATACTAAATTTATGAACTTTAATTGTACTTTGACTTAGGAATGGGGTCCATTCCCATCATGGCTTTAGAAACCCAAAAGATATGGAGAAATGAAAAAGGCATCCTGGGATATTATTTGGGCCCATTGATGCAGTGTCTTTGGCCTTAGAAAGAGCATTAAGGATCTGTTCCCTAGTGACAGCAGGGAGAGTCAAATTTAATAGTAATTCCTGTGAGAAGGTTGAGGGAGAGGGGTAATTTTGGAACTGAATTTGTTGGCCAGTAGGTTTGCTATATCTTTCAGCTCAGTATAGGTGACTACATTTACAGTGAGTTCTGCACTCAATTGTGTATTGACTTTGAGGTTGCAGACATAGTTAAAGAATGCCTGGGTGGCCAAATGTACCTCAAATTTGGCTTTGGTAAACTTTATTTGTCCTCTGAGTTGTTTGTTTAGTTTGATGAGGGTGCTTTTGTGTTGCTGGGTGCTGCACCTCCTAATATTTGCTATGATTGTCTTCCTTCTGTTGTACAGCCTATTTGTTTTGTGATTCCACCATGGTGGCTTGTTTTTGAGTCAGTTCTGTACTTCTTCCTGGTGGGTACAGCTGCCTCTATACAGCAATTAACATGCTTGTGTAGGCTTTCTGTGAACAGTTCTGCATAGACAGCAGTGTTCTCATGGTTTATGGGGGGCTTGAAATGTTCAGGGTATCACTTAATAGCAGGAGGTTTGCCTTAGAGTAGTTCCTGAATATTACACGGCTAACAGTGGGTCCAGGTCTTATTCTTACTTCAAGTGAGACCATTCTGTGCTCTGTCATTACCAGGGAAGACATTACAGTAGGGATTGTGCAGCACTCTTCCTTATTAATAAGGACCAGATCCAGTATGGTTGCACCCTTGGTTGGTGTATTGACAACCTGGTCTGCGGAGTTTGTGTTTACAAAATCCAGGAATCTCTGTGCCTGTACATTTGGTGTTGTATATGATTGCCAGTTAATAGTGGGGTAATTAAAATCACACATGAATATGGTATTGAGTTGGATGGTGAGTGTTTCCAATAAGCTTAAATACATGGTATACGTTTTCTGGCTCATAGAGGGGGACTTATAGTTTGCAAGGAAGTGATATTGGATTTTGACTATGGTGATTTAAAATGGAGTAGCTCAAGTGCATTGTCCTGTCTGACCAACCTTGAGATGTATTTATTTTTGAAGTAAATTGAGACACCTCCACGTTTAGTCTCTGTCTGTGTAGTAGCTGTTCTAAATGTGTGGAAGTCATTATAACCTTGCACTCTTGGTGTGCTGTCCGCTGCTTTAAACTATGTCTCAGTGAACGCACAGATGTCCACATTCTCTAGGGTGAAGAGAGCTTCTAGAGAGTAGATTTTTTTTTGTTTAGATTCCTAGCATTGAGCAGTAATACCTTTAGATTTTCTTGATTTCAATTTTCTATGTCGGAAGTACTTTCAGTTTGGCATTGCCTAAAAAAGACACTATGGGGAAGACAATGTTTTAGTTAATATATGAAAGTCTAGATTGGAGAGGTGCAGGCCATGACTGGCAAAGCAGTGTAGTCGGTTGACCATCTCCTTCCATGCTGACAAATATTGCACCCCCGTTAGAATGACACCAGAAACTAAGCCAATTATTAGTCAGTCATATTTAGTTCGTTTTATAACATCATCCTTGGAGAAGGTAAAATGCTACTCAATTTTAGGCTCGTACCAGCATGGGAATCTCATTCTGAGAGCTCCATGATGTCTCTCTTCTTATAGTTTAGTGAGGTACATCTCAAGTCATTTACACTCACATGGTCTATGACTGGGTCATGCTGGTACTTGTGGTCCAATGACCCGAGTGTGTGTGAAATGTGGCAGATCCTAGCCCCTGATAAGTAACTGGTCTTGATCTTGTCCATACTCAGCTCTAGGGTATAGATTCAGTATGTCTAGTCTTAACCTTCAGTCACTGTCTGTATGGAGTCTGCATTTTTAGTCCATATCTGGGATGACTTACAGGTATCAAGACATAATCACATTTCCTAAAAGGTTTACTATAAAATGATGAAACTGCATTTGACTGAAAGAGACAATATTGCATAAGTTTACTGAAAAGACATTTGACTGAAAGTCATTTCACTGAATCACAAATCACAGAAAAAATGTGGATGTTTATATATATATATATATATATATATATATATATATATATATATATATATATATATACACACATATATATATATATATATATATATACACACACACACACACACACACACACACACACACACACACACACACATATATATATATATATATATATATATATATAAAATCTGTGTTAGTATATTACATACTTATTAAGAAAGACATTACTAAAGTCTCTAAATGTCTACATGTTACTGCTGACAGTTTTTCTGTGATTTGTCATTTACTAACTATAGCATTAATTCAAGAAGTAATATGTTGTTAAAGATAGAGAATTGATATTACAAATGTAAACACATTGCCTCTAACACACGAAACGCTTTAGCTTTGGAAGTGAGATCTTAGAATTCACTAAATGTGTTTAAACTGAAAATGTGTATCTATCTTGATAGCTCCAGATACTGATCAGAAATAGTAGGTGCATGGATTCTATACAGTCTGTTTTGAGGCTCAGAGGCTGTCATGTACTGGAGTTAGCAATAAACACTGACAATTTATGCATCCATAATATTGACAGAAAGTAGCAAAGCGGGCAACTGCCCTGGGTGCAATTGGTTGGTTTGGGTGTGATCTTCAAAGCATAATGGCTTTTAAAAGCCAGTATTTCATTTGCGGTCAAATCTGAGCACTGTAGCACTCCATGTCTGGTCTAAACAGTAAGAACTGCTTTTAAAGTTTAAAACATTTATTTTCTTTTCTTTTTTTTTTTTTTGTTAAAGTAAATCTTGAGCACTGTAGTGCTACCTGCAGAGCAGAGTATAAACTGTAGCAACTGCTTGCTACATTTTAAAAGAGAGAGGATTTTTTTTTTAATAAATAAAGCCTGAGCAGCACTGTAGTGCTCTGGCTGTGTGTCTGGCTCAGTGCTGGATATAAACTACAGCATCTGCTACAGTTTAAAAGAGAGAAGATGTTTCTTTCTTTTTTTTAACTAAAACTTGAGTGTTATATCCTTCCATGCAGTGAATAAAGTCTTTTTTTTATTTTTTATTAAAATAATGAGAGGAAGAAGGGGCAGGGTGAAGAAACGGGACCTGATTGGTTGGTGCAGAAGGCAACGAGGGCATATTGTGTATCTGGCCACCTGGTTAGTCTGACAGTAAAAGGAGAAGACTTTTTTTTTTTTTTTTTTTACTTTTTTCACATTGAAAATAGCTCTCTCACATTCAGTGTTAGGAAATTTTAATTGATATCCATATTATAGAACAGAACCTTATTAATTCATCAAAAAAAAAAAAAAAATGTGTGAGTAAAATGACAGCACATTTTAGCCATCATATGAGATGAGCTTTCTAGTTGAAGTTGTTAGTAAGTGTCCCATATTTTGCCCATTTGTTCCACATTATGAGAGGTAGAGCTCATGTTGAAAATGGAAGATTGGTAGCTGTGGTTACCACTGAATGACACTGTGCTGCGGTGCAGTTGGGCATGTACCTTCTTATCTGCTACGCATGCATTAGCCTGTTAAAGACATTATAGGCTGATTGCATCTTTGAAAAGGATACTGCATTAAACTAGGAAAATAAAGTTATTACATATGGTGAATAGTGACATTCTATCACATATTCTAGTGTGCAGCAGAAATAAAGACAGCAGGTTCCTAGATGGTATGCAAAGGATGACTAATGAAACAGAATGAAATAGAAAAGGATGAACTGGACAGAACTTATCTATTTAAAGAAAAAAAACATCAGCACATTGGAAGAACTTACCATTCCATTATGGTCAGGTGGGTGGTATAAAATACAGATGGGAAGTTAGGTAAGGGGAGGGTAAGGATGGCTGCTGGAATGTGCATGGCATGCCATTTACAGCAAGGTAGGTGAGGCCTTGCATACAGTAAGGTAGGTGAGGCCCTGCACACAGTAAGATTGGTGAGGCCCTGCACACAGTAAGGTAGGTGAGGCCCTGCACACAGTAAGGTAGGTGAGGCCCTTCACACAGTAAGGAAGGTGAGGCCCTGCACACAGTAAGGTACGTGAGGCCCTGCACACAGTAAGGTAGGTGAGGCCCTGCACACAATAAGGTAGGTGAGGCCCCGCACTGACGTGTTTTAGAGATGGGTGGAGTACAGATGGACAGAGGGACTCACAGGAAACAAGTGATAGCTGGAAGTGGGCGGATCTGATGAACCTCTGTTTTTCTTCCACTGTCTTATTTACTCATTTTTCCATTCATATAATTAAGTCTGAAGGTAGGGCGTATCTCTTCTCTAACATCTGATTCGCCTTTCCCTCTTCTCCATGCATCCCGCTGAGTCCTTGTACATCTGGGAGACTGACCCATGCCATATGGCATCTGGTACTTAAGGTACTGCTTACCTTTCTTTTTACTCTTCTTTTTTTCTTTTTTCTTCTTGCTTTTTTTTGAATTTGTGGTGCCAATATCTTGCTGTAGTTTCCCAGAAAACTCTTCAATATCATTTAGCACGTGGTTCAGGATATCCTGTTGAGATAATATGCATCTGATTAGTGCTACACACTACTGCATGCAGAAGAATGGACTCGTGCTATTATTGGTGGATACTGGAATAGTTTTCTTCACTTTCATTAGCTTGCATCTAAATTACTCATATCTGGTACTCAAATAATTAAATTTGCAACTAATATTTAAACAAGCATCTGAATAAATTAAAGGAGGAACGATTAGGATGCTATACAGACTTAGCCAGGTGAACAATTTTACTCTAACAGTAATACAAAATATGGAAATCGGGATGAACTTTGGGTGCACTGACTATTCCTACTACAAGTTTCAAATGAGCTGTTTAGCCCCTTCATAAAGAAGTCTTCACATTAATCCAAATAACAAGGAACAATTTTTTAATGGAAATGTTCCACTATTGCCACATGTGTGACCCAGTCGTCTGCTCATATGTATATTCCTAACTCAATGGCACATAGTCAACATAATACCTAGTCCTAGGCCACAATATCATGTTGGTATTGAGTCTAACCTCACTCCTACCAAATCCTGTGAGGGCTTATGCAAGTAAAGAGATGCAACATTATCTTTATGGTGCATCTCGCTAAGCTGATTTTAAATATTTCAGATTATGGGGGTGCTGTTTGGTAAATGAACTGCTTCTGATTCCTACTGGAAAATTTTTCACTAAGTAATTGTGAAAACATTTCTAGGAAGCTTTTAAGACAGAGTGCATTGTTCTTTGTTGCTAAGCATTTAGTCACCTGCAATCAGTGGTCAGGGAAGGCTCTAAGGTCAATAGAGACTAGGCTGTGAAAGCACAGTTCAAGGAAAAACTCAAGGGTCAGGCTCTTCGGAAATTAGAGAAAATAGGTGAAGTTGAAAAAGAATATCAGTGTCTCAAAACAGCATGTGTGAAGACTACAGAACAGATATGTTGCCAAGCCAGATATCGGAGTACATTAGGAAAGCTATTGGTTGAATGCAGAATTGCAGGAAGTTATCAAAAGAAAGGAGTGCAGGAAGAAAACTGGAAAGTGACTTAGCAGATTGTATAAAATGCTTTCTCACGTTGCAAGGCAAAGACAGAAAGACATAAAAGTTAGTTGTCAGACACCATTCATAAGGGATGGATATGAAAGGCAAATCAATGCAGTACTTACAGTAGCTTCCAAATGGCCCACAGAAATTGTACTGCCCCATGCACAGCCAGTGTTGAAAAAGGAACAAGAATCCACCCTAGAATAAGTAAGAACAGAACTATGGAAAAAAAGTCAGAAAAGGCAGCAGGCACAGATAAAGTCACTGCAGATTTGATCAAGATATGGGTGAGTTAGAGAATAAATGACTTGTGAGGGTACTCTTTGCATTATGGAGAGAAATATGTATTCTAGATCACTGGAGAATAAGCAATATCATGTGCGTGCACAAGAATAAAGTGGACATTCACAACTGTGGAACATACAGAGGTATGAAACTCCTGCCATACTGCATGAAAGTGTTGGACAGGCTGATTGATAAATGAATATGCAAAGTAATAGGAAGTAAAAGGGGAGATGAGCAGTAAACGAATATGCAAAGTAATAGGAAGTAAAAGGGGAGATGAGCAGTAAACGAATATGCAAAGTAATAGGAAGTAAACGGAGAGCAGGAAAGAATATAAAAGTAATAGGAAGTAAAAGGGGAGATGAGCAGTAAACAAATATGCAAAGTAATAGGAAGTAAAAGGGAGATGAGCAGTAAACGAATATGCAAAGTAATAGGAAGTAAAAGGGAGATGAGCAGTAAACAAATATGCAAAGTAATAGGATGTAAAAGGGGAGATGAGCAGTTCAGCTTCAGATTAAGATGTGGCATAACTGACCTGGTGATTGAATTGAGATTGTTAGTAGAAAAGACACTGGAGGTG